>NC_069500.1:1323610493-1323690493 GCF_027579735.1 Bombina bombina
GAGAGTGCTGGAAGCGATCGCAATCGCTTCCAGCAGCTCTCAGGGTATTGCAGTGATGCCTCGATATTGAGGCATCTTGCAATACCCTTTAGAAAGCATCCGATGCAGAGAGAGCCACTCTGTGGCCCTCTCTGCACCGGTAGCGATGCGGCCGTTCGTTGGTGGGTGGGAGCTTACAGGGAGGAGGGTGGGCGGCCCATCACTACCCGGCATCCGGTTCCTTCAAGTGCATTGTGCACGCCGGATGCCGGGAGCGTGCGGGGGGCTGCGTGCATGCGCGCGCGCGCAGCAATCACTGGCACTGCCACCAATGAATTTTGGTAAGAGGGAGGGGGGCAGAATTTTTTAAATAAATGATCAGGATCAGGATCAGGATCTGGATCTGGTGGGGTGGGGGGGGGGGGGTTGGGGCAGCTACACTACAGAACTACAGAACAAATAAAAATAAAACATGTAAAAATAAAACAAAAACACTTTATTTTTTGGGGAAAACTGGGTACTGGCAGACAGCTGCCAGTACCCAAGATGGTGGCAATTAGGTAGGTGGGGAGGGTTAGAGAGGTGTTTGGGGGGGATCAGGGAGGTTGGGGGTTAAGGCAGGGGTCCATCACAGCTGAATAATTAAAAAAACAAACAAACAAAAAAAAAAACACCTTTTATTTTAGTACTGGCAGACTTTCTGCCAGTACTTAAGATGGCGGGGACAATTGTGGGGTGGGGGAGGGAAGAGAGCTGTCTGGGAGGGATCAGGGGGTGGGATGTGTCAGGTGGGAGGCTAATCTCTACACTAAAGCTAAAATTAACCCTGCAAGCTCTCTACAAGCTACCTAATTAACCCCTTCACTGCTGGGCTTAATACAAGTGTGGTGCGCAGCAGCATTTAGCGGCCTCCTAATTGCCAAAAAGCAACGCCAAAGCCATATATGTCTGCTATTTATGAACAAAGGAGATCCCAGAGAAGCATTTACAACCATTTGTGCCATAATTGCACAAGCTGTTTGTAAATAATTTAAGTGAGAAACCTAAAATTGTGAAAAATGTCACTTTTTTTTTTATTTGCTCGCATTTGGCGGTGAAATGGTGGCATGAAATATACCAAAATGGGCCTAGATCAATACTTTGGGTTGTCTACTACACTACACTAAAGCTAAAATTAACCCTTCAAGGTCCCTACAAGATCCCTAATTAACCCCTTCACTGCTGGGCATAATACACATGTGGTGCGCAGCTGCATTTAGCGGCCTTCTAATTACCAAAAAGCAACGCCAAAGCCATATATGTCTGCTATTTCTGAACAAAGGGGATCCCAGAGAAGCATTTACAACCATTTGTGCCATAATTGCACAAACTGTTTGTAAATAATTTCAGTGAGAAACCTAAAGTTTGTGACAAAATTTGTGAAAAAGTGAACAATTTTTTTTATTTGCTCGCATTTGGCAGTGAAATGGTGGCATGAAATATACCAAAATGGGCATAAATCAATACTTTGGGTTGTCTTCTAAAAAAAAATATATACATGTCAAGGGATATTCAGGGATTCCGGACAGATATCAGTGTTCCAATGTAACTAGCGCTAATTTTGAAAAAAAGTGGTTTGGAAATAGCAAAGTTCTACTTGTACTTATTGCCCTATAACTTGCAAAAAAAGCAAACAACATGTAACCATTGGGTATTTCTAAACTCAGGACAAAATTTAGAAACTATTTAGCATGGGTGTTTTTTGGTGGTTGTAGATGTGTAACAGATTTTGGAGGTCAAAGTTAGAAAAAGTGTGTTTTTTTCCATTTTTTCCTCATATTTTATATATTTTTTATATTAAATTATAAGATGTGATGAAAAAAATGGTATCTTTAGAAAGTCCATTTAATGGCGAGAAAAACGGTATATAATATGTGTGGGTACAGTAAATGAGTAAGAGGAAAATTACAGCTAAACACAAACACTGCAGAAATGTAAAAATAGCCATTGTCATTAAGGGTAAGAAAACTGAAAAATGGTCCGGTCATTAAGGGGTTAAAGGGACAGTCAAGTAAAAAAAAAAACTTTCATGATTTAAATAGGGCATGTAATTTTAAACAACTTTCCAAATTAATTTTATTACCAATTTTGCTTTGTTCTCTTGGTATTCTTAGTTGAAAACTAAATCTAGGAGGTATATATGCTAATTTCTTAGACCTAGAAGGCCACCTCTAATCTGAAAGCATTTTGACAGTTTTTCAACACTAGAGGTCGTTAGTTCATGTGTTTCATATAGATAACATTGAGCTCAGGCACGTGACGCTCCTAGGAGCAAGCACTGATTGGCTAAAAATGCAAGTCTGTCAAAAAGAACTTAAATAAGGGCAGAGTCATAGATACAAGGTAATCACAGAAGTAGAAAGTATATTTCTATAACAGTGTTGGTTATGCAAAATTGGGGAATGGGTAATAAAGGGGTTATCTACCTTTTTAAACAACAAAAATTCTGGTGTTTGCTGTCACTTTAAGACCGAGGTTCGATTCCTATATTACTCTCAATGGTTTAAATAAATTTTGAATTGCATCATTTTTCAGAATAATTTTCTCCTCTGGTTATATTCACTTTATGTTTTATGAATATTTCATACATTTAAATAGGCTGGTGGACTTTTACAGTAACATATTTGCTAACACTAGTAAGGAGTCTATAGCTTTAGTACTATCATGTTAGCTCAGGATGTAGCGACATAATTTAAAAAAAAAAAATTTGAACCCTTAAAGGGACAGTCTAGTCCAAAATATACTTTCATGATTCAGATAGAGAATGTAATTTTAAACAATTTTCCAATTTACTTTTATCACCAATTTTGCTTTGTTCTCTTGGTATTCTTAGTTGAATGCTAAACCTAGGAGGTTCATATGCTAATTTCTAAGCCCTTGAAGGCCGCCTCTTCTCTCAGGGCATTTTGACAGTTTTTCACCACTAGAGGGTGTTAGTTCACGTTTATCATATAGATAACACTGTGCTGATGCACATGGAGTTCTAGTGAGCAAGCTCTGATTGGCTAAAATGGATGTCTGTCAAAAGAACTGAAATAAGGGGGCAGTTTGCAGAGGCTTAGATGCAAGGTAATCCCAGAGTTAAAAGTGTATTTATATAACTGTGTTGGTAATGCAAAACTAGGGAATGGGTAATAAAGGGATTATCTATCTTTTCAAACAGTAACAATTCTGGTGTAGACTGTCTGACAGACAGAGGTTTGATTCCCATATTTACCTATAGATTTTATAAGGTTTTATTGAAAGTTTTATTTAATTTGTAATTTTTATGTTTGTTTATTATGTATAAGTGAATTGTATTTGATAAGATGCCAATTATATATATTTCTGCTATGTGGCAAAAGTATTTTTCTTAATTGAATCAATAAGACATGCATAAGAATCCAGGACCCAATCAGAAGTGGAGTTACAACTATAAAAGGTCATCAGGACCATCTTGAAGTCATCCTTAAAAAAGCCAAGCTGTGATTGGTGAAACGTACGTTGGAGTAGTGAAGTAAAAAAGGGGCGGAGCCTTGTGCCATACCAGACTAACAGAGCATTCATTGGACTTTGTGATACATACAGTCTTTTGCTTGTAGTAGTCTATGATTGGGACAGTCTCATTGTATATGCCTTGTGACTTGTTTTTAATACATTTGTTATACCTTTTAACCACTTCTGATTCATCCTTTGGAGCTGGAACATCCTTCTTTGCCTTGCATCCTATTAGGAGCTTCTTGTGCCTTTATATCTAGAGCTTGATTTTGAAGCTCTAGACAATGTGAGTGCCTTTCTAGGTTCTGCTGTACATTTCACATAACCACAAAACTTCACTATATGTCTTTCTTCTTTTTTTCCCTGCGGTTCACCTGCTGAGCATTACCACCGTGATAACCTGGGACTTTTATCCTTTTTTGTGCACCATCACATTTGTTTTTGTATTTTTTATATATAAATATATATATATATATATATATATATATATATATATATATATATATATATATATATATATACAGTATATATATAGAGTATATCCCTTTCCAGTCAAACACTTTGTCATATATCATATACTTTTTAACCCTTATAAAAAATATATTAATATTTATATGAATTTCAACTAGATTACGAGTTATGCACGCTATAGAGAAATTTGCGAATGCAACAAAAGATGAGTTATTTAACCCCCTATAGCGCAGCCATTACAAGTTTTAAACAGAAGGCGTGTGCGTGCGATATGGTGTTTTTTAGCTTCATACCGCACACAATTCAAGTGCTGTTTTGACGTGCTCGTGCACGCTTTCCCCATAGACATCAATGGGGAGACCGTGTCAGAAAAAAGTCTTACACCTGCGATGGCAGAAAAAATAACAAACACTAAAATTACAAAAAATAACAAACAAAATAATCAAAAACAATAAAAATTATTCCTATTCTATTAACCTTTAAAAAAAAAAATAAAACACCCCAAAATAAAAAAAAAGCTAATCTATAATAAACTACCAAGGGCCCTTAAAAGGGCCTTTTGTGGGGCCTTAAAAGGTCCTTTTGTAGGGCATTGCCCTTAAGTTAACAGCTCTTTTGCTACAAAACAAACACCCCCTAACAGTATACAAACCCCCACCCCCCAAACCCACAAAATAAAGATTGAAGATTTAGTGTACGGCGGTGACCATATGAAGAGGACGCTCTGCGCCGGATGTCTTCAGGATGGATCCACTCCGTGCCACCGGGATCAAGATAGAAGATGCCGCCTGGATGAAAATAGAAGAGGCCGTATGGATGAAGACTTCTCGCTGCCTGGATGAGGACTTCGCCTCCTGGGTGAAGATAGAAGAGGCCGCCTGGATGAAGACTTCTCGCCGCCTGGATGAAGATCATTCAAGCAGGACTTCAAAAACTATAAGTGGATCGTCGGGGTTAGTGTTAGGTTTTTTTTTAAGGGTTTTTTGGGTGTTTTGTTTTTTTTTGGGCTATTCCTAAACAAGCCAAATGCCCTTTAAGAGCAATGCCCATACAAATGCCCTTTTCAGGGCAATGGGGGTAGCTTAGGTTTTTGTTAGAGTTAGAGTTTTTATTTTGGGGGGATGGTTGGGTGGTGGGTTGTACTGTTGGGGGGGTCTTTGTATTTTTTTTTACAGGTAAAAGAGCTGTTTAACTTAGGGCAATGCCCTACAAAAGGCCTTTTTAAAGGCTATTGGTAGTTTATTGTAGGCTAGGGGTTTTTTTTATTTTGGGTGGGCTTTTTTATTTTTATAGGGCTATTAGATTAGGTGAAATTCTTTTTAATTTTGGATAATTTCGTTTGTTATTTTTTGTAATTTAGTCTTTTTTTTTTTTTGTAATTACTTTGTAAGTAAGTAGTGTTAGGATTATTTTAATGTGTAATTTAATTAATAGGTAGTTAGTTTAATTTTAGTTTAATAATTATATTAGTTTAACTGTTAGTTTAAACTTAGTAGGTAAATTTTTATTTAATTTAAGATAGGGAAATTGTAATTTTAATATAAAGTTAGGGGGGCGTTAGGTTTAAGGGTTACTAGTTTAAATTAGTTTATTGCAATGTGGGGGGCTTTCGGTTTAGGGGTTACTAGTTTAATTTAGTATATTTCATTGTGCGGGGCTTGTGGTTTAGGGGTTAATAGGTTTATTATAGTGGCGGCGGTGTAGGGCTTAATAACTTTAGTACAGTGGGGGTGATGTGAGCGGACGGCAGATTAGGGGTTAATAATATTTAAAAAGTGTTTGCGATGCGGGAGGGTGGCGGTTTAGGGGTTAATATGTTTATTATAGTGGTGACGATGTCTGTGAGCGGCGAAATAGGGTTAATATTTTTTTTTTAGTGGCAGCGTTTTCGGAGGCGGCAGATTAAGGGGTTAATAAGTTTAATATAGTGTTTGCGATGCGGGAGGGCCTCAGTTTAGGGGTTAAAAGGTAGTTTATGGGTGTTTAGTGTACTTTGTAGCAGTTTATTTATGAGATTTATGTAACAGTTTTGTAGCGTAAAACTCATAACTACTGCTTTTAGATGGCGTTACGGATCTTGTCGTTTTAGGCTGTAACGCAGGTTTTTTAGCCTGACCGCAAAACTCGTAATGGCAGCGCTATGGGAATCCCATGAAAAAACTTCATTTTTATGAGTGCGTGACTGACGTTGCGTTACAGGCTAAAAGGCTTGCGGTAGAGCTATACCGACAAGACTCGTAATGGCTGCGGTGCTATTTTAACGCTGAAATTACAATTTTTTTCAGCGTTAAAATACGAACGCACAACTCGTAATCAAGGTGTATGTTTTTTTATCAGAAACTGAATATATGAGTATAACACTTTATTTTAATGTATTTGTGTTGTCTGTACATTTTTTTTAACCCTTACACTTTGCGCTAGGTCTTCAGTCGCGCTAACCCAAGGTGTGCAATTGTTTTTGCGATCAAGCTCACCCATTTACATTCAACTTGTAATACGCAGGCAAGTAAGCACAGTTGCGATATTGTTTACACTAATCTACTCCAAAATTGTTTAAACTAGTATTTTGAGTAAAATTATTTTTTGATGTGAGTTTTTATTAATATAAGTTCCAGATACCCTCTTACAGGGAATAGCAGATACCAATATTTACTTACAACAACCTTATTATTAAAAAAAAGTTTTTTAAATTATTTAAAATATATTCAAAATGTAAAAAGTAAATATCAATTTAACATATTTTGTCTTTGCCTATATTTTGTCATACAACTCCTGCATAACTATAATACAGCATTTAGTTCTTGACTGGCTGTCCCTAACATCAGTCATTAGTAACACTAATACAATATAACTCCTTCCACCCATTTCTGCACCTTTTTTGGTACTAAATGGCAAGAATACATAAACAAATCAATTTTTCAAGCAATCATTATTTTTTTGTCAATTCTGTTTAATTATGTATTTGGTTGTTCATGTATCAAACAATTTAACAAATCAGTCCAATTACACATCTCTAGTTCAGAAAGAGCATAGCATTTTGAAAATTCCAATTTATTTCCATTTTAAATTTGTGCTTAGTGTTTTTATATGCAAACATTCTGTGGCACCAACTCCTACTGAGCATGTGCAAGAGTTCCCATGTTATAGCAGATACCAATATTTGATTGATACAAACCTTATTATAAAACCTGTTTTTGAAGTTATTTAAAATCTTTACAATATATACAATATATAAAAAGTAAATATTAATTTAACATATTTATGTCTTTGCCTATGTGCATCATAAAGCACAATTGATGCAATATCTTAACTAGGTTAGGCCATGCTCCAGGCCACTTCAAAGGCATTAAAAGGCTAATTCTTTTCATTTATTTCAGCGAGATAAGTTTGAAGATAGATACTCCCTTGGTAGTAACTTGAATGTCACATTTTTGGCTAGTAATTTTATGCTGTTAAAGTGACATGAAACCTACATTTTTTTCATGATTTAGATAGAGAATACAATTTTAAACAACTTTACAATTTACTGCTATTATTTAATTTTCTTCCTTCTCTTGTAATCCTTTGATGAAAGGTTTATCTAGGTAAGCTCAGGAGCAGCAAATAACCTAGGTTCTAACTGCTGATTGGTGGCTGCATATATAAATATGCCGATTGTCATTGACTCACCCATGTCTTCAGTTAGAAACCAGTAGTGTAATGCTGCTCCTTCAACAAATGATACCAAAAGAAGGAAGAACATTAAATAATAGAAGTAAATTAGAAAGTTGTTTAAAATTGTATTCTCTATCTGATTCATAAAAGAAAATGTTTGGGTTGTATGTCACTTTAAGCATTTGTCCTTCCTCCATATTTTTTTTTTTTTTTTTTTTAAAGGGGGGCTTTTTTATGGTATTCTAGTTTTAGGATAGGGTTTTTAGTTTGCTTTTTAATTTTTACGATACTTAAATTAAAAATAGGCCCCTAAAAAATATAAAAGCCTTTTACTAGAACTAAAGGGGTCTTGTGGTTAGCAGTCTGGGGTTTAAAGGGAGATAGTCAAAATGAAACTTTCATGATTCAGATAGGGCATAACATTTTAAACAACTTTCCAATTTTGTTTTATTATCAAATTTGCTTTGTTTGCTCTTGGTATTCTATGTTAAAAGCTAAACCTAGGTAGCCTCATGTGCTAATTTCTAGAGATGTGCACAGAAAATATTTTCATTTCACCCAAAATGTTCTTTTCACTACATTTAAAGTTTTCATTTTAGTTTTGTTTCCGTTCATTGTCGTGTTCGTTTTGGACTAATTTCTTTTAAAATATATGCTTCAAACTAAAATTTTAGTTTTGAGCTATTGTGCAGATTCTTGCCATTTTTCTTTATCTGAAGCTGCAATACACTATATTTGCTTTAATTCTGTTATGTAATTCTTAAACGTATTCTTTTATTTATACATCAAATTTTTGTGCACTACTGAAAGTGCCTATACTTAAAGGAGGGACAGGAAACACAATTTTTGTCATTCATGATTCGTACATACCATTACCTCTGCTGATACTTTTTCAGTGCTGTCTTTCGGTAAGTATGTTTTCATTATTTTAGACACTCTCAGCTATGGTTTGGCACTTTATGTATTGATATAAAGTTTTAAATATATGTATTTTACTTATATTTGCCATGAGTCAGGTCTATGTATATGACTCATGACTACAGCATCGGACGCGATCCCCTTTGCTCGTTTTCATATGAGAGCTCTGCAGCTTGGTATGCTGAATCAATGGTGCAGGGATTATACTCGGATATCACAACTGATATACTTAAATCCCAACATTCAACTCTCTCTGACTTGGTGGTTAGACCATCATCGTTAAATTCAGGGGGCCTCTTTTGTTCGTCCTACCTGGACTGTGATCATAACAGATGCAAGTCTTTCAGGTTGGGGAGCTGTCTGGGGATCTCTGACAGCACAAGGGGTTTGGAAACCCCAAGAGGCAAGGTTACCAATCAATATTTTAGAACTCCGTGCTACTTTCAGGGCCCTTCAGGTTTGGCCTCTGCTAAAGAGAGAACCATTCATTTGTTTTCAGACGGACAATATCACAACTGTGACATATGTCAATCCTCAGGGTGGGACTCGCAGTCCCCTAGCTATGAAAGAAGTATCTTGGATACTTTCATGGGCGGAATCCAGCTCTTGTCTAATTTCTGCGGTGCATATCCCAGGTGTAGACAATTAGGAAGCGGATTATCTCAGCTGTCAGAGTGGTCTCTCCATCCAGATGTATGTTGCCAGATTGTACAGATGTGGGGTCTTCCAGAAATAGATCTGATGGCTTCTCATCTAAACAAGAAACTTCCCAGATACCTATCCAGGTCCAGGGATCCTCGGGTGGAGATGGTGGATGCTTTAGCAGTTTCTTGGTTTTACCAACCTGCTTATATCTTTCCACCTCTAGTTCTTCGTCCAAGAGTGAGCTCCAATATCATTATGGAACAATCGTATGTGTTTCTGATAGCACCAGCGTGGCCTCACAGGTTTTGGTATGCAGATCTTGTCCAGATATCCAGTTGCCAACCTTGGCCACTTCCTCTAAGACCAGATCTTCTGTCTCAAGGGCTGTTTTTCCATCAGGATCTCAAATCGTTAAATTTGAAGGTATGGAAATTGAACACTTAGTGATTAGTCATTAGTCATAAAGGTTTCTCTGATTCACAGGCATGTAAGTCTGTTTCAGGATGGTTTGGCTAAAGGTTTGTCTGCAAGTACTTTGAATGGACAAATCTCTGCTCTTTCTGTTTTATTTCATAGAAAGATTGCTAAGCTTCCTGATATTCACTGTTTTGTTTAAACTTTGGTTTGTATCAAGCCTGTTATTAAATCAATCTCTCCTCCTTGGAGTCTTAATTTGGTTTTGAAGACTTTGCAGGCTCCTCCTTTTGAGCCTATGCATTCTTTGGATATTAAACTACTTTCTTGGAAAGTGTTGTTTCTTTTGGCTATCTCTTCAGATAGAAGAGTTTCCGAATTGTCTGCTCTCTCTTGTGAGTCTCCTTTTCTGATTTTTCATCAGGATAAGGCTGTTTTGCTGACTTTGTTTAAATGTCTTCCTAAGGTTGTGAATTCTAACAACATTAGTAGGGAAATTGTTGTTCCTTCCTTTTGTCCTAATCCCAAGAATACTCTTGAAAGATCTTTGCATTCTTTGGATGCTGTAAGAGCTTTGAAATATTATGTTGAAGCTACTAAGGATTTCAGGAAGACTTCTAGTCTATTTGTTGTCTTCTCTGGTTTTAGGGAAGGTCAGGAAGCTTCTGCCATTTCTTTGGCATCTTGGTTAAAGCTTTTGATTGATAAGGCTTATTTGGAGGCGGGACAGTCTCTGCCTCAGAAAATTACAGCTCATTCTACTAGATCAGTCGCCACTTCTTGGGCTTTTAAGAATGAAGCTTCAGTTGATCAGATTTGCAAAGCAGCAACTTGGTCTTCTTTGCATACATTTACAAAATGTTATTATTTTGATGTATTTGCTTCTTCTGAAGCAGTCTTTGGTAGAAAAGTTCTTCAGGCAGCTGTTTCAGTTTGATTCTTCTGCTAATGTTTTAAGTTTTTTTTTTTTCAATTTATGAGAAAAACTATTTTTTTTGTGGATTTAATTTTTTCAGCAGAAAATAGCTGTTCTTATTTTATCCCTCTCTTTCTAGTGACTCTTCTGTGGACTTCCACATCTTGGGTATTTTCTATCCCATACGTCACTAGCTCATGGACTGCCAATTACATGAAAGAAAACATAATTTATGTAAGAACTTACCTGATAAATTAATTTCTTTCATATTGGCAAGAGTCCATGAGGATACAAGGTGGATGAAGGATACTCGGCAATCCTGTGCAGTAGTAAAAAACTTTTTCTTTATTTATGAAGACCACTTTAAAAGACAGATGTCAGCTTCATTCCTCCAAATACTATATACAGCACACTTTGAACAAGCAGTAGGTTGGTGGTCACTAATGCTAAGAGTCCATGAGACCCACCCTTTTTCTGGTGGTTATGATTTTTTTGTATAAAAGCACAATCATATTTTCAGCTCCTCCTTTTGTATGCTTTTTTACTTCTTTTTCTATTACCCCACTACTTGGCTATTCATTAAACTGAATTGTGGGTGTGGTGTGGGGTGTATTTATTGGCATTTTGAGGTTTGGGAAACTTTGCCCCTCCTGGTAGGATTGTATATCCCATACGTCACTAGCTCATGGACTCTTGCCAATATGAAAGAAATTAATTTATCAGGTAAGTTCTTACATAAATTATGTTTTTTTTTCTTTTATGATGCTTCAGATACAACAATAAACATCTTTAAAAATCCCTTCTATTATTACATTTGCTCTTGATATCCTTTGCTGAAAGATCATTAATGTTGTTCAACCCTAGAACTCTAGTTGTTGCTGCGCTATGCAAAAAAAGGGTTAATCCATTTTTAAAACTACTAACTTATTAAAAAGTTTTGAACAAACAACTTGTATTTTAACTCAAATAAGATAGTGTACTATACTATAGTATACTATATTTAAGTCCATAATAAGTAAACATTTTTAAAATACTATAACCGGGGGACACAGTCACACAGTAACTAGCAACTGTCATTGCTATGCTGCTAACACAGTGAAGGATAACACAGATCTGAGCAGTCTTCAATAAGTTTAAACTGCCCTTTCCCTTTTCTCCCTCCCCCTGAAAATGTTGGTTGGCTAGAAAACGTCACAGGCTTCCACTGACAGACTGAGACAAACTGTCAATCTATTCTGCTGCTCTTCTTGGTTTGCATTTATTGAATTGCCTGCTTGTGTAATAAAAACACAAACAAAAAACACGTTTTTATTTTTTTATATTGCAAATGGGGGTTATGACAGATTTGGGTCAATAGTGTAGGGGGTTTATTGTGATGGGGTTGTGGTAGTTTAGGGGTTAATAGTGTAGGGGTTTATATTGCAATGGAGGTTGTAAATTATCTCTGGAAATTGTTGATTTTAACCTTCTCAAGCTTGAACTAGCCCCTGCTGACTTCTCAAGGTTAACTTGCTACATACTGAAACCTGGCTGAACCCCACATCAATGCCGGACATCGCCATCCCCGATGGATACAAGATCTCCCACAAGGACCGCAGCAACCGACCGGAAGGAGGCATCACCATTGTCCACAAATACTCCACGTCACAACCAGCTCTGACTACCACTCACCAGGCTTGGAACACCTACACTTCAAGATCCAGGTCAGTCCCAACCCTCATCTACAGACCTCCCGGACCTCGTCCTGCCTTCTGTGACTCCATCACCGACCTCATCGCACCCCACGCCCTCTCCTCAACAGACTACATCCTCCTCGGTGACCTCAACTTCCACCTAAACAAGCCCAGTGACCACAACACTGCCAACCTCTTAGAAAACCTAGGAACCATAGGACTAAAGCAACTCGTCAACTCCCCAACCCACTTAGCCGGACACACACTCGACCCTATCTTCTCTGCAGGCAACCACATCTCAGTCAACCACATCACCGAACTCCATTGGACCGACCAACATTACATACATTTTTCCTTCAACAAACCACCGCACACCTCCGGAAGCACCACCCACCCCGCAGAAACTGGAACAACATCACTGAAGACCAACTGCACTCCACCCTGAACAAGTGCCCCCCAGCTACCTCCACAGATGACAACTCCTCCACCCACAACCTTCACCACTGGCTCACAGACTGCGCCAACACCCTCGCCCCTCTCAAGAAACCATCCAACCGCCAACCCACCAACAAGGCTAGTTGGTTCAACCCTGCCCTCCAGGACTCCAAACGCCACTGCAGGCGATTGTAAAGTACCTGGAGATCCAGCAAGACCCCCTCAAATAAAACAGCCTACAAAGAAGCCATCACTACCCACCACCACCTCATCAAAACCACCAAGAAGACAGTCATCCAAGATAGAATCAATGCCAATGTCCACAACAGCAAGGAGCTATTCACAGTCATCAAGGAATTCTCCAATCCCAACAGCGACACCAATGACATCCCGCCCTCCCAGGACCTCTGCAATAACCTTGCAATGTACTTCCACCGCAAGATCATCAACATCTATGACAGCTTCGACCCCCAGAACTCACCCACCACTGTCCACCCACCAACTCCCACTGATACCTCACCCAAATACACCACCGCCTACCCCCCACTGACCATCTGGAGCTCCCTCACCACAAGGACACCATCAGAATCATGAGATCGATCCACTCCGGAGCACCCTCGGACCCATGCCCGCATCACATTTTCAACAAAGCAGGTGACACCATCGCCCCTGAGCTCTGCAGCACCATCAACTGTTCCATCGAAACCGGCACCTTCCTGGATGACTGGAAGCACGCAGAATTAAAACCCCTACTGAAAAAAACACGGCTGACCCCAATGATCCGAAGAACTACCGCCCAATCTCTTTGCTCCCCTTTGCGGCCAAAGTCATCGAGAAGTCCATCAACGTGCAACTCGTTGACTACATCAAAGCCAACCACACCCTGGACCCCTCCCAATCCAGTTTCAGGAGCCACCACAGCACCGAGACTGCCCTCCTCACCGCCACAGACAACATCCTCGCCCTATTCGACCAAGGAGAGACCACCACCCTCATTCTCCTAGACCTCTCAGCAGCATTCGACACTGTCTCCCACCTCACCCTCCGCAACCGACTACATGATGCCGGCATACGCGACAAAGCCCTGGAATGGATTACCTCCTTCCTCACCAGCAGAACCCAGAAAGTTAGACTCCCACCCTTCACCTCCAAGCCCACAGAAATCAGCTGCGGTGTACCCCAAGGCTCTTTGCTGAGCCCCACCCTATTCAACATCTACATGGCCCCTCTCTCCACCATCGCCTGACGACACGACCTCAACATCGTCTCCTATGCCGACGACACCCAGCTAATCATCTCACTCACCAGTGACCCCATCACCGCCAAGAGAAACGTCCATGAAGGGCTGACAGCAGTCGCCACCTAGATGAACTACAACTGCCTAAAGCTGAATGCAGACAAGACCGAAGTCCTCCTCCTCGGTCCCACCACATCCGCTTGGAATAACTCATGGTGGCCCACAGCCCTCAGACACCCTCCAACCCCCACCGACCATGCACAAAATCTAGGCGTCATCCTGGACTCATCGCTCTCCATGGACTGACAAATCAACGCTGTCTCATCTGCATGCTTCCACACACTTCCCCTGCTGCGAAAGATCTTCAAATGGATCCCAACTGAGACCAGGAAGACTGTCACTCACGCCCTCGTCAGCAGCCGACTGGACTATGGTAACGCACTCTACGCCGGCACCACCATGAAGCTCCAAAAGAGACTACAGCGCATCCAGAACTCCTCGGCCAGACTAATCCTTGACATCCCTCGGAATGCCACATCACCAAACACCTGTGGGACCTGCACTGGCTCCCCATCAACAAAAGAATAACCTTTAAGCTTCTCACTCACACATTCAAGGCCCTCCACAACATCGGTCTCGAATACTTGAACCACCACGTTACCTTCTACACCCCTACCAGACAACTTTGATCGGCCGACCAAGCACTCGCTGTCATCCCCCGCATCAGGAAAACCACAGCGGGAGGCAGATCCTTCTCTCACCTGGCAGCCAAGACTTGGAACACCCTCCCGCTGCACCTCAGACAAGCTACCACCCTAACTAAGTTCAGAAAGGACCTCAAGACCTGGCTCTTCGACTGAACTGCAACCCTCAGCACCTTGAGACCCTTACGGGTGAATAGCCGCGCTTTACAAGAACCCAATAGATAGATAGATAGATACATAGATAGATAGATAGACATACAGTATCTTTCCTCAATTGGCTTTTACAAAACTGCAAAACAATTTACTTAATGACTGTGACTAGATGTGTTGTCTCCAGATTCCAACCCACTGCAAATAGGGCAAGTGGTTGTGGGGTGGGGCTACTGAGAAAAACAGGTAGCCAAACTGGCTTAAAAGTATTTAGACTTGGCTGATATGTTATTTTGTAGCAAGAGAACAGCAATGTCTTGTAATTACAAGGTGTTTACTGTCCCTTTAAATTTCATTTTTACAGATGTCTTATGAATTATATTACCTTATCCTAATTATATTTTTGATCAGATAATTATCCAGCACACTAACATGTGTTTTGTTTTTCTAAATTGGTGTATGATTATCATTATATCTATCTATCTATCTATCTATCTATCTAATCTACATCTATCTATCATCTATCTATGCCTCTGTCTTTCTGTATATCTATCTACTTATCTATCTATCTATCTATCTATCTATCAGCTTTCTATTGTCTATAATCTATCTATCTATCTATCTATTTATCTCTATCTATCGATCTATCTATCATCTATCTATCAATCAGCTTTCTATTGTCTATAATCTATCTATCTACCTCTATCAATCTATATATCTCTCTAATCTCTATCTATTTATCTATCCATGTATCTATCTGTCATCTATTGATCTATCTATTTATTTATCTATATATCTATCTATCATCTATCTATCTTCTATTTATCCATTTATATATCTGTCATCTATTGATCTATCTATCTATCTATCATCAATCATATATCTATCATCAATCATATATCTATCTATCTATCTATCTATCTAATTTATATCTATCTATATATCTATCATCTTTCTATATAATCTCTATCTATCTATCTATCTATTTATTTATCTATCTGTCTGTAATCTATCGATCTATCTATTTATCCATCAATCTATCTATCTATCAATATATTTGTTTATCTGTCTGTCTGACCCAGTCCTCAGAAGATTCATAAAACCAGAACATACATAAAATTATTCATACTGTATAGGTCAATGTTTCTTTGCAATGTAATTTTTCCAGTCACTAAGTGTTGCCTATTGCAGGATTTAAACAGATCTTGTTGCTGGTGCTCAGTCAGCAACACAATGTTTCTATATAAACTTAACATCAACTTACACTGTGCAGTTCCAGTAAGTAATCTTATATATTATTGACATTCTAGTTCATTACAATGTAGTACATAGTTAGCATCATGGAAGTATTTTGCTCTAGTATCGCTGCTCGGTTATCACATGATATGTTAGTAGAAGTTGTGATGTGTTTTCTTAGTTCAAAGTTGCAATAGGCTGTGATATGCAAATTCATCAGTTTTGTCAATCAGAATTCTTGTAAAATATCACTATAGATCACTAGTTAGTAAAATCATTTTCCAGTCAGGATGAAAAAGGTTGCAGTTTTGATTAGTAATATATTATAAAATAAATAAAACAATTCTCCCTGTCTGCTGTCATTTATTACCAATTACAGAATGGTAGACTAGATGACATTTTTGCATTCTTAGATGCCATTGTCATGTAAAATAACGTCTAACAAAACCTAATTAAAATGATTTGAGCATTTACTATCAATTGACCTTTGTAGATTGTTAATGAAACAGTTAACTTCTATAACAAAGAAAAGGCAAGATCACATTACATGCTGGAATCAGCACAGTTTATTGTGGTCAATGTAAAATACAAAACACTGGGAGCACTTTGCAATTTTATTGTTCAGATAAATAGACTACTTCACAGCATTACTAATGGATAACACTAGCATTGCATTAGCTCTGATTACAATTTGTCCATGATTTACCAGCATCAACAAAGTCCATCTTATATTATTATCCTCAAATTATTGTTTATTTCTTTTTATCAGTTTCTAGCGGCCAGTTTAATGACTCCACAATGAACATTGTTTTCTTATGAAGACTATCATGAACAGAGTAATCCCTGTATGTTCCTTAGTTAATGCCTCTTCTTTACAATGTATACAACTTGTTTACCCAATCCTCCTATGAAACCTAATCTAGATCATAAAATATTCTGTACAAGGTAGAAAGTCATTGCTAAACTGAATTCACATAGACTCCAATGTGTCATCTGCTCTATAAATATAGCGAACTTATAGCCATGTGGTGTTGACATTGGTTTAATATAATGATACTATATTAATTTCACAATATTTGTTTTTTTTATGTATCTGCAAGTATTCTAAGACAATTTGGAATAATTACATTGGGCTTGATTACAAGTGGAGCATTATTTAGCGCAATTAGAGTGTCACGCAAAAGATAACCTTTTTCCCCATAGAAGTCAATAGAGAAAAAAGTGTAATTAAAAACAAACACAAAACTCGTGCACAAACCTTAAAATCATATTCTCATATGCGCTAACCCAACATGAAAATAAGAATATTTCACTTTTCCAATGTTCTCCAAATTGCAGAATATGTACTATTTATCCAAAAATAAATATTTCTATATATATCTGATGGTATATTGGTAACATATATATTTATACCTATATATATATATATATATATATATATATATATATATATATATATATATATATATATATATATATATATATATATATATATATATATATATATATATCAATGATTATATATAGGTATAGATATATACAGATATATTTTTATATATATATATGTGTATATATATATATATATATATATATATATAGAGAGAGAGAGAGAGAGAGAGAGAGAGAGAGAGAGAGGAGAATGTCTATTTAAAAATACATAGAACATATTCTACTATGATTTAAAATACTTAGAACATATTCTGCTATGTGTATAACATTGGAATGTGAAATATTTACAGTAAAAATTCACTATAACAATTTATTAAAATTGAATATTGCAGAAATATGGTTTTGCATGTTTTCATCTACTTAATTGCAAAGGCCTCCAATGCATTTCTATATATGCCTAAAAATGTGTACATATGTATTTATGTGTTTGTATCTGTATATATATCTGTATATACATATATACAAATATAAATACATAAATACATATACAATATATATATACACACACATACATACACATCTTTAAAGATGTAGATGTATCTATCTCAATGTTAAAGTCCTTTGTCTGTGTTTCTTTTTCTAACACCTGAGATCTCATATATTCGCCCCCGGGATGACGATAAAAGATAGACCGCGGCTGAGATGAAGATGGACCCGCGATGGATGAAGATGGAGCGCCACTAAGATAAAGATAAAGCACTGCCCATCATTATTGTTAAGTACTAATTTTGGGGTTAGAGTTAGGTTTTTTAACCCCTTAATGACCACAGCACTTTTCCATTTTCTGTCCGTTTGGGACCAAGGCTATTTTTACATTTTTGCAGTGTTTGTGTTTAGCTGTAATTTTCCTCTTACTCATTTACTGTACCCACACATATTATATACCGTTTTTCTCGCCATTAAATGGACTTTCTAAAGATACCATTATTTTCATCATATCTTATAATTTACTATAAAAAAATGATAAAATATGAGGAAAAATTGAAAAAACCCCCACTTTTTCTAACTTTGACCCCCAAAATCTGTTACATATCTACAACCACCAAAAAAACACCCATGCTAAATAGTTTCTAAATTTTGTCCTGAGATTAGAAATACCCAATGTTTACATGTTCTTTGCTTTTTTTGCAAGTTATAGGGCAATAAATACAAGTAGCACTTTGCTATTTCTAAACCATTTTTTTTTTTCAAAATTAGCGCTAGTTACATTAGAACACTGATATCTTTCAGGAATCTCTGAATATCCATTGACATGTATATATTTTTTTTAGTAGACAACCCAAAGTATTGATCTAGGCCCATTTTGGTATATTTCATGCCCCCATTTCACCGCCAAATGCGATCAAATAAAAAAAATTATTCACTTTTTCACACATTTTTTCACAAACTTTAGGTTTCTCACTGAAATTATTTACAAACAGCTTGTGCAATTATGGCACAAATGGTTGTAAATTCTTCTCTGGGATCCCCTTTGTTCAGAAATAGCATACATATATGGCTTTGGTGTTGCTTTTTGGTAATTAGAATGCCACTAAATGCCACTGCGCACCACACGTGTATTATGCCCAGCAGTGAAGGGGTTAATTAGGGAGCATGTAGGGAGCTTTTTGGGGTAATTTTAGCTTTAGTGTAGTGTAGTAGACAACCCCAAGTATTGATCTAGGCCCATTTTGGTATATTTTATGCCACCATTTCACCGCCAAATGCGATCAAATTAAAAAAAACGTAAAATGTTTCACAATTTTAGGTTTCTCACTGAAATCATTTACAAACAGCTTGTGCAGTTATGGCACAAATGGTTGTAAATGCTTCTCTGGGATCCCCTTTGTTCAGAAATAGCAGACATATATGGCTTTGGCGTTGCTTTTTGGTATTTTGAAGGCCGCTAAATGCCGCTGCGCATCACACGTGTATTATGGCTAGCAGTGAAGGGGTTAATTAGGTAGCTTGTAGGGAGCTTGCAGGGTTAATATTAGATTTAGTGTAGAGCTCAGCCTCCCACCTGAAACATCAGACCCCCTGATCCCTCCCAAACAGCTCTCTTCCCTCCCCCACCCCACAATTGTCCCCGCCATCTTTAGTACTAGCAGAAAGTCTGCCAGTACTAAAATAAAAGCTATATTTGGTTTTTTGGTGTTTTTTTAAAAGCATATTTACATATGCTGCTGTGTACTATCCCCCTTAGCCCCCAACCTCACTGATCCCCCCAAACAGCTCTATAACCCTCCCACTCTAAATTAATGGCGCCATCTTGGGTACTGGCAGCTGTCAGCTTCCCCCCACACAAAACCAACCCCCCACCCCTCTCACAATCTCTTTTTGTGCTTTTTTTTTGTGCTTAGGCTACTTTTAACTTTTTACTTTTTAATCATTTTCCATAGTGTAGCGGTTCCCACCCGCTCCCGCCCCGTGCATGCGCCCGCCAACCTCCGTGCACGCGTGCGCGCCCCCTTACAGTCCCGCCTCCGATCCCGCCCCCCTTGATGCCACAGGGCACACCGATGGCCGCCCATCCGCCTCCCAAGTCGGCTCCCACCCACCAACGATACCGGCCATCGATGTCCGGTGCAGAGAGGGCCGCAGAGTGGCTCTCTCTGCATCGGATGGCCATGTAAGGTTATTGCAGGATGCCTCCATATCGAGGCATTACTGCAATAACCGGAAAGCAGCTGGAAGCGAGCAGGATCGCTTCCAGCTGCTTTCCACACCGAGGACGTGCAGGGTACGTCCTCAGGCGTTAACTGCCTTTTTTTTGAGGACGTACCCAGCACGTCCTTGGTCATTAAGGGGTTAAGATTATTTTTTTTGTTGTTGTTTTTTTAATGGGCAGAAAAAGTACTGAATGGCCATCCAAATGCCCTTTTTAGGGCAATGGGTAGTTTAGGGTTTTTTTAGTTTGTTTTTTTTAGTTATTTTGGGGGTTGTAATGTTAGGGGTTAATTTTTTTAATTTATTGCAAAGGAGCTGTTAGCTAGGGTAATTTAGTTTGTTATTTTTTGTAATGGTAGTTTTTTGTGTAAATGTTAAGTTTTTTATTTTTTGTAAAGGCTAGGTTTTTTTTGTAGTATTAGGTTTTTTATTTTTTGTAATGTGTTAGATTTTTTTAGGGTAAGCTTAAGTTTTTTTTATTTGTTTAAGGTAGTTAGTATAGTTTTAATTTAATTTATGGGTATTTTAAATGAGGTTAAGTTGGGGGGTGTTAGGTTAGGGGTTAGTTATTAGTTAATTAGTGTGCATTTGTCATGCCGCTCTCCGTTGCGCCGCTCTGGCTGTTGCCAGGGAAGCGGCGGTTGCTTTAAGAGTGCGGTGATGACGTAATCGCTGCACGTCAATTCCCCTCTCATGCCAGTTGGATCCTTTGAAGTCCTCCTTGGCGCGAATCGGCGCCTATGTAAGTACCTGCATAACTTACATACTCTGCCCAAGTATAGGAGTTACTTTGTGTGCTCCTGGGTGTTAGTTATTGCTTAATTGCTGGATTGCCTTATAATTACTGAACTTTGCCTGTCTGACCACTCTGCTGTTTAACCCCTGAATTGCGGGATTGCCTTGTTGTTATTGAACTTTGCCTGTCTGACCACTCTGCTGTTTAACCCCTGAATTGCTGGATTGCCTTATTGTTACTGAACTCTGCCTGTCTGACCACTCTGCTGTTTAACCCCTGAATTGATGGATTGCCTTATTGTTACTGAACTCTGCCTCTCTGACCGCTGCTTAACCCCTGAATTGCTGGATTGCCTTATTGTTACTGAACTCTGCCTGTCTGACCACTCTGCTTTTTTTATTGCTCGATTGCCTTTTTGTTGCTGAACTCTGCCTGTCTGACCACTCTGCTGTTTTACCCAGTACTGCTGATTCCTTGGACTGCCCTGTCTACCGTGAGTACTGCTTACCTCATTTCATACATCTCACTTTGTTCTGGGATATTTCCTTATCCTTCCACTTGACACTGGGATAAGAAGACTACTAGCCAAGTTTGGTCTGATAGGGAAATATCCCACGAGCATTACAGCATTTTGGGGGTTGGCGGTTTAAGGGTTAATGATTTATTTAGATAGTTTGCATTGTGGGGGGATGGTGGTGAAGGGGTTAATGATTTATTTAGATAGTTTATGATATGGGAAGATGGTGGTTTAGGGGTTAATGATTTATTTAGATAGTTTGCGCTGTGGAGGGATGGTGATTTAGGGGTTAATGATTTATTTAGATAGTTTGCAATGTGGCGGAATGGCGAATTAGGGGTAATTAGCCTAGGGGCTTATGGTACAGTGTTTTTTTTTCCACTTTTTTTATCCTTTTCGTGAGTAGTGTTTTTTTCCAACATTTTTTTCTCCATTGATTACTATGGGACAACATATGCACGAGCACGCCAAAACCCCGCTAGCAACTTTTGCGATTCTCGGGCTACCGCTAGTGAAAAAACCTATTTTTTTCAACTTGCAATATCAGCAGATCCCGAGAATCGCTAAAACCATATAACTAGCAGTGTTTTCGCTAACAGTAAATTTAGATTTACCCCATGACTTGTAATCTAACCCAAAATGATGTAACCACTCAAAACAATTTAGGAAAAATAAAAATGGTCAAACAACTGACTTGACAATTATTGGACTACTTGAGATAGATTGACCCTTACCTCGTTGGTAAAAGGGTAATCTTTTAACTAGGATGTTCATCTGGAGCAAGCCACAACTGTTTGTAACAAGGTTGGCTACATGCACCTGTCCTATCACAAAAAGTCACTACAAAACTTGGATCTAGCACTAGGTCTGTTGACTCATCAGTTATTTTCTTGATGTAGATTTGTTTACTGCAGTAATAACATAAGTTGGGGAGATTGACCTTACAGAGGTATCCTGAGCTGAAAATGTTGCTGAATCTTCCCCAAGATTAAATTATTATTATTACTATTCAATGGTTTTGTGAGGCTTTTAATTGTTCTTATCCAATATTTTTTCACAATAAATGAGAGAGGAAAAAATAAAAAAAAACTAATTTAAAGAAAAAAACATTTGCTGATGAAATATGTCAATATTCATTTGTTTCCTTCAAAGCATTTAAGGGTTAAATACTTACCATTAAAGAAGATGGTCCTTAAGTGCAGGCGCAATGTTATACATAGTTGAAAAACACTGCTGCCATAGAATATTAAAGACACATGCAACCTCCTAAGCTCCAATCAGTCTACCTAGCTTTACTCTTTAACAAAGGATATCAAGAAAACAAAGCCAATTTGATGATGGAAGTAAATTGGAAAGTTGTTTTAATGCTCTGTCTAAATCTTGAACTTCAATTTTGACTTTACCGTCCCTTTAGAATATAATTTTTAATCTATAAAATTAAAATTGAATGAAACAAGTATAGATAAAATCATAAAATCAATGAATTAATAGCTTAATAAATTGAAATACCTCACATAGTAAAAAATATATATATCCATGATCCACAAGGTGTGTAATTAAAACCATTTAGGGTACACAGCAATATTATAAACTAGTGGAAATTCAAATTATTGTAGTTTATTAGAAAACATAAAAAAAATATACAAATACAACCAATACACAGTGAAGGTAATTTGCATAGACATTTATTTTTTAAGTTGTGCAATTTCTAAGTGTAAAACTAAAACTGATTAAAGGCTTATCGGGACCCAACATAGCTCAAAGTGTACCATGTTGCTATGGTGATATCTACAGTTCAAACTCATATCTTACTAGTAATAAAATATTAAATGTATTGAAAATACATGATAAAATCAGGAAATGTCTACTTGAAACTTAAAAAATGTTGGCCCTTCTGTTGTTAAATAAAAATCTCTAATAAAGTGGTACATTTATTTTCCTGCTTTTCACATTTGAGTGAGAACTGTCATTAATATTTTAGCTCATCAATTGTTTAGGCATATAAAAACATTTTGGCAAAATGTACAACCCCAATTCCAATGGTGTGAGTGCACCATTAATGCAGAAACATTTTGGAGCAACATATGCTGCCATCCAGATGTCGTCTTTACCAGGGACGTCCCTGCATTTTCCAGCAGGACAGTGACAAACCACATTCTGCTTGGATTACAAGCACATGGTTGTGTAAGCAGAGAGTGCGGATGCTAGCATGGCCTGCCTGCAATCCTGACCTGTCTCTGATTGAGAATGTGTGGTGCATTATGAAGCGCAAAATAATTCAATGAATGCCTTACAGTTGCGCAGCTGAATGCATAATGGATGATTGGGTGAAAACTCTGCTTGCTAAACTTAACCAACTGGTGTCTTCAGTGCCCAAACGCTTAATAAGTGTTATTAAAAGAAAAGGTGATGTTACACAGTGACAAGCAGTTGACTTTCCCAACTTTTGTGAAATGTGTCGCAGTCATCAGATTTGAAATGAGTGTATATTTTAAAAAATACATTAAATTCACAAAGTAAAACATCAAATAATCTATTAATAATCGCCTAGATTACGAGTTTTGAGCGGTATAGGAAAATTAACAAACGCAACAAAAGTGGTGTTATTTAATCCCCTATATCGCTGCCATTACAAGTTTTAAAAAACCCGGCTTGTGCGCGAGATATGGTGCTTTTAAGCTCCATACCGCACCAAAAACAAACGCTGATTTGACGTGCTCGTGCACACTTCCCCCATAGAACTCAATGGGGAGGGCGGGTAAGAAAAAACCTAACACCTCCGATCGCGGAAAGAAAAGCTCCGTAACGCAGCCCCATTGATGTCTATGGGGAAAAATAAAATACAGTTCAAACCTAACAACATAACATAAATCTCATGTCTAAACACCCCATAATCTGCTGCCCCAGACATCGCCAACGCCTTTAAAGGGCCTTTTGTAGGGCATTGCCCTAAGTTAAACAGCTCATTTGTTACAAAAAATAAACACCCCCTAACAGTATACAACCCCCCACCCCCCAAGCTACCAAGGGTCCTTAAAAGGGCCTTTTGGGAGGCCCTTAAAATGGCCTTTTGTAGGGCATTGCCCTAAGTTAAACAGCTCTTTTGCTACAAAAAAAACAAACACCCCCTAACAGTATACAAACCCCCACCCCCCAAACTACTAAGGACCCTTAAAAGGTATTGCCCTAAAGATAATAGCTATTTTCCTACAAAAGAAAAACAAACACCCCCTAAAAAAATACATTACACAAAATAACAAACATTTATCAAAAATAACAATTATTCCTATTCTAATACCCATTAAAAAAACACCCCAAAATAAAAAATCTGATCTAGAATAAACTACACCCACCACCCCCAAACCCACAAAAAAAAAAAAAACTATCTAAAAAACCTAAGCTACCCATTGCTCTGAAAAGGGCATTTGTATGAGCATTGCCTTTAAAAGGGCATTTAGCTCTTTTACTGCCCAAACCCTAAACTAAAAATAAAACCCACCAAAAAAAACCTTAAAAAAAACACTAACCCCAAGACGATCCACTTACAGTTTTTGAAGTTATCATCCAATAGAATTAGAATAAGAGCTGATTTGAACAGCCAATGGTATTTTAGCAGCTCTCATTCTATTGGCTGATTCAAATCTTTCAGCCAATAGGAATGCAAGGGACAACATTTTGAATTGCGTACCTTGCATTGAAGATTCAGTATACGGCGGCGACTGTATAAAGAGGATGCTCCGCGCCGAATGTCTTCAGGATGGACCCGCTCTGCGCCGTCGGGATCAAGATAGAAGATGCCGTCTGGATAAAGATTGAAGAGGCCGCCTGGATAAAGACTTCTTGCCGCTTGGATGAGGACTTCTCCACCGGGATGAAGATTGAAAGGCCGCCTGGATGAATAATTCTCGCCGCCTGGATGAGGACTTCTCCACCGGGATGAAGATCGTCCAAGCGGCACTTCAAAAACTGTAAGTGGATTGTCTTGGGGTTAGTGTTAGGTTTTTTTTAAGGGTTTTTTGGGTGGGTTTTATTTTTAGTTTAGGGTTTGGGCAGTAAAACAGCTAAATGCCATTTTAAGGGTAATGCCCATCCAAATGCCCTTTTCAGGGCAATGAGTAGCTTAGTTTTTTTTTTTAGAGTTAGGTTTTTATTTTGGGGGGTTGGTTGGGTAGTGGGTTTTACTGTTGGTTTTTTTTTTTTTTTTACAGGTAAAGGAGCTGTTTAACTTAGGGCAATGCCCTACAGAAGGACTTTTAAGGGCCATTGGTAGTTTATTGTAGGCTAGAGTTTTTATTATTTTGGGTGGGCTTTTTTATTTTGATAGGGCTATTAGATTAGGTGTAATTCTTTTTTATTTTTGATAATTTTGTTTGTTATTTTTCGTACTTTAGTGTTTGTTATTTATTGTAATTTAGTCTTTTTTGTAATTAGATACTTTGTAATTTTTAGAGAAGTGTTAGGATTTTTTTTTTTTTTTTTTTAAATATTTTTATTAGGATTCCAAACAAAGCAAGCAAACAATACATAGCCACAAAGTCTGTACAAAGAAACAATTTCCAGATATATGACTAGTAAACCAAATGCAATTGACATAATACATCTATATGGCCAAAATTAACAATGTTGCTGGACAAAGAGCTTGCCATTCTAGCTATATGTCCTCCATTTAGCCGCTGAGGCCACTCTTGGACCTCCCAGTTCTAACGGAAGCATGATAGTGCAGAGGGCAGTCATGAACAGTATGAGACCACTCTTGGGTCTCAAATGGTTAATCCCATTTTTCCTTTTTTGTTTTCAATATGTCACGTGGAATTATCAGGACTCTATTGGAAACATAGCCTGCATATTTAGCTTACATAGTAGTAATAATATTAATTACCTTGCATAGAGGGCAAAAATATAGTAATCCATCTATAGGGGAGAGCCTAACAAAGGATAGGCTATATATATATATATATATATATATATATATATATATATATATATATATATATATATATATATATATATATATATATATATATATATAGAGGAAACTATAAGTGTAACAATTAGATAAAATATACCTTAGGATGCCTAAAAGGGATTAACAAATAGTAATAATATTAGTCTTCATTTACTAATAAATGTGCCAACCATTATAAAGTTAACAGGATTTAAAATCACATCTCAATGTAGATATGAACCCCATGTAGCTGATCAAATAAGACCTTAGTTTGAAACCTTTCAATTGTGCTAACAGACATATAGGTATGTGATACCAACCTGCTTGAAGATTTTTAAAAGAAAAATAAAACATAGAAAGAAAAACACAAGCACCCTGCATATAATCTATCTTATATGTGAAATCTGCATATCTCTCATTCTATATAGTGTCCCACTTAACTATAGACTAATATATAAGCAAGATAACAAGAAATAGATGGTACCTTCTTCTCCCCTTTGTATATATCATAAATAGCGTAGGAGCACCTTATCTAAAACATAAAAACATAGGCGTAACATAAATTTTAAACCCATAGCAAACAGCAGATGTAAATGATGTACTGGAGACAAGGAGATAAGTGAGCGAATTGCACAAAACATATCAAACATTCATAATTCCACAACAATATCAGCTTGTATTATCTAGTAGCCATAAACCAGTCCACAACCTGTGGAGTGTAGAGTAACCCAACTCCAACTCTGTCAGACATGGACCAACAGCTCATTCTTGTGAAATAGTTCAGATCGGTGATCCAGAAGAGGTATAGCGCAAAGGGTGTAGCAAAGGGAATAAAAATAATTACTAGAGCAGCACGGCAGTAATATTGAAACAAAATACCTTTATTTCACATGTAAGACATACATGCATGCAAGAATGGACAAAACGTCTGACATGTTTTGCGCCCTCTAGTGGCGCTTCATCATAGACTGAGGATAATACTCTGAAGCCTACATTATATAACCGCCCAGGTAATTATGAACAAAGCACCTGAACAAAGAACAACTTCAGGAATATTAAAAACAGTACATCACATTTTATTTCCATTTTTTGGATATAGGATTTGTTGATGGTAGACTAAAATATCTTCCAATGTGTAAAATATATGTGTGGTACTGTTGCTTTAAATATCTGGCTAAGTAGGTCCGAATTTCTTGCTAACAAAGTATAGATTCCATAATCTTTATATATGTTTTTTCTATGACGTATGAAGTAAATAAATTCATTTATTTTGAATGTTAAAAATGGTGAATTAAGAACTATATAGATATATGAATTAAGTAACACTACAAATTGCTGTTTATTTTTGTCATTATTATTTTTTATATATAGACATATCCTTTGCCACAGGTTTAATATTAGAAACTTGTATAATAATATGAAGTACATTTTGTTTTTAACTGTTTTGTATAAGTGCCAGGTGCTTTGTTCATAATTACCTGGGCGGTTATATAATGTAGGCTTCAGAGTATTATCCTCAGTCTATGATGAAGCGCCACTAGAGGGCGCGAAACATGTCAGACGTTTTGTATGTATGTCTTACATGTGAAATAAAGGTATTTCGTTTCAATATTACTGCCGTGCTGCTCTAGTAATTATTTGTATGTATTTATAGCAGTTGGTTTCTGCTTTTTGAACATTGCACCCTTTGCCCTTTTGCTATGCCCTTATGCCGGTACTCGTGGCGTCTGACGTCACTATCGTGAGCCAAGGAGGCGCTCTGTGTGGAGTTCTGGAGCGGCTAGCCGACACTGTTTGTAATTTGTAGCAAAGGGAATGCCTCTCATATCTCAAAAGAAAGTCCCGGGATCGTTATGTCTCCAAAGCAGAGTTGAAATGTGCTGTATCCCAATGTTCTCTGTAGAAGTGAAATGCACATATCTCTTTAACAATGGCTGCATGGTTCCTATCATTTGAAGCCTCTGTACTCCAACTGAGCTCTGCTGTGCCTGGGGTCGAAGCTCTGTGTTTATCCCGGGCGCGCTCAGCTGGTGTTCCACTCTCTCTTGTTGCGTGTGTGTCCGTTGCTCCAAATAATCTACCGCATGGTACATGGCGCAGAGACCTCTGTCTGGAAGTGATGTTGACTCTACACAATGCCATGTCCCAGTCAGACTTTGCCGGAGGCTTGTATCGCGAGCGTGAGTTTCAGATCTAGGCTCCGCTACACAACCGCTGGACCGCTGAGGTATGTTGTCTCCTGTATCGTGGCACAAAGGTTGTTTTCAAAGTCCATTAGGATTTGCCCTAGAACATTTAATATGTCCTCCATTAACATGGTGTAATAGTGTTATAGGTGACTTCCACATTAAAACAAAGTATATTGTAAAGCATTAGGAAAATTTGCTTCAGCGCAAATGGCTGGCTAGACTGACAGGTCAGAAAGATATGGGTGGGTAGGAGAAGGTATAGGCCGCTCCAAGGCCTCAATGGAGTACCTTCCCTAATCAGGTCTGCTGGTTCTCGTTGATCTGTAAAAGTTAGATTAATCTAATCCTTGAGTTGCAGGTATCTCAGATCCCTTAACAGGAGCCAGATCTGAAGGTCCTAGGAAAAATAATCAGCCGTTTTTGTCAACTACAAGGTGGAGCACTAACTAACAGCAGCCATCTTAGTCGGTGGTTGAACACGCCCCCCAGGATTTTTTTAATGTGTAGTTTAGTTTAATTTAATTGGTAGTTAGTTTAATTTTAGTTTAATAATTATATTAGTTTAATTGTTAGTTTAAACTTAGTTTTTTTAATTTGACAGGAGGCAAGTTTTAATTTAAGATAGGGAAATTGTAATTTTAATATAAAGTTAGGGGGGGCGTTAGGTTTAGGGGTTACTAGTTTAATTTAGTTTATTGCGATGTGGGGTGCTTTCGGTTTAGGGGTTAATAGTTTAGTATATTTTGTTGTAAGGGACTTGTGGTTTAGGGGTTAATAGGTTTATTATAGTGGCGGCGGTGTAGGGCTTCATAACTTTAGTATAGTGGGGGCGATGTGGGCGGACGGCAGATTAGGGGTTAATAATATTTAAATAGTGTTAGCGATGCAGGAGGACGGCGGTTTAGGGGTTAATAACTTTAGTATAGTAGTGACGATGCCGGGAAGCGAAGAAATAGGGGTTAATACATTTATTATAGTGTTTGCGATGCGGGAGGGCCTCGGTTTAGGGGTTAATAGGTAGTTTATGGGTGTTAGTGTACTTTTTGACACATTAGTTATGAGTTTTATGTTACAGCTTTGTAGCGTAAAACTCATAACTACTGACTTTAGATGGCGTTACGGATCTTGTCGTTTTAGAGTGTAACTCTCACTTTTTAGCCTCACCGCAAAACTCGTAATACCGGCGCTATGGGAATCTCATGAAAAAACGTCATTTTTATGAGTGCGGTACTGATGTTGCGTTACAGGCTAAAAGGCTTGCGGTACACCTATACTAACAAGACTTGTAATTGCTGCAGTGCTGTTTTAATGCTGAAAATACCATATTTTCAGCATTAAGAGCCGTAACGCACAACTCGTAATCTAGCAGAATGTGTTTTCAATATAGTACAGGGTCAAATAAAATTTTTTTTTGCATTTTCCACACTGTCCCAACATTTTTGAAATTGGGGTTGTATTAAGCAGCGTATGCTGCTTTTGAGCACTTGTGAGACAGGCTCGCACATAATAATCACCAGACACCTGCTTCTTACCTTGTCCGCCACTTCTAAGTTGGCAGATATAAATCATGCTGGACATGTTCGTTCATGGTGAGTGACTGCAGGCCCATCCCTTAAATGATTGGTCGCATGAGATTGTATGTGTAATGATACTTCCAGGCAGCAGAGAACATACAGTGTCCCCTGCCCATTTGTGCAAAGCCTAGCAAATAGGGGCCCTATGTTATGATTTGGGATGCAGTGATTTTATTTCTTCTTCTAAAACTGCAGCCAAATATGGATACAATGTTATTGAAACTATGTTGAAACTGTATTTTTCTGAGATAATAAAAGACAGTCTTAGTATTTTTTTTTAAATTAAATTTACATATTGGGAAATAAACACTAGACTTATTTCTGGCTGTGGCATCTCCCCAAAAGCAATTTATCCTAGAGTTATAAAGCCTAAGAAAAGAAAAATGCTATGTAGCTAAAGTATCATGGCTATTAATCTTCTTGCAATGAATGTCCAGAAAGAAGCACAATATATAACTGAATTCAAATATATTTCAAAAGAAAACATTATAAGAAACACATTTTCTGATTGGGTAATGTATTATATTAAAAAACAGGAGAAGAATTGTGCACTGACAATAGTTATTTAATGCTCCATTTTTTATTACATTAACAACAAGAGACAAATACAGAAAATTATCCATTTAGTCAAATTTAAAGTATAATCCCTATTCACTGTAATAGAGGATACACGTTAAATCAAGAGAAAAGGCTTCCAAGATTGTGATGAATAAAAGGTTGATTATTAGGGTCATATTGAACCTTTTGGTTGACATGCAATTTATTATAAAGTAGCTAATTTTACTTGCAAACAAGATTGTTGAACATACTTTATCGGTTTTATGAGATTAACCTACATGCAAAATTCACTTCCTAAACGTAATATACACTGTTTGCTAAATCACGTATTATTTTATAAACCAGTATCAATATACTACTTTAAAAGTGAAAAAATATTAATATAGCAAAATATGTTTTATTTATTCATATATTTGAGCCCTTATAACTTTTTTATGCAATGTTTTTTTTAAATAATTTTCATTAGACAGTGCTATTATAAGAGTATCTGTACTTTTAAAGTTTTTTTATGTAACAGTTTTGCATAACAGTTAACCAGTTTCAATGTCACGTTATCCCGACGCACGTTAAATTCAATTGAGCTCAAGTGAGCGCATTTACTTTCAACTTGTAATATGAGTGCTACTTCACGCATGCAGAGAGCTGTGATGAACCCCTAATTGCTTGCATGCAACAGTTAGCGCTCCTCTTATAATCTAGGGATTTGTTTTTCTCAATATTCTTGTGCAGCCCTTGTATGTAGGAAAAAAATCATCATCGGTTCAGTGGTGCTCTTTTCTACCATATAAGGAAGGAAAACCTCATCCAACATGTATCACTCCAGATTTAACATATAAAACTATTTATAAAGCTTGATATATACTTTTGAGTTGTAAGGAGCTTATATTTTTTTAAATAAATTAATAAATACATAAATAATGGATTTTAACCTGAAGTTCTGCTTTATTACAGAGCAGTGATATACTAGAATAATAAATAACTTTTAAGGGGCAATAGATGTAAATATATTTTATAGTCATAGGTTTTAACCCTTTGAGTGCTAATGACGGCTCTGAGCCGTCACAGAGTTTCCCACTCTGGTGCTAATGACGGCTCAGCACTTTCCTACCTTGAGGGAGATCTGGGGGCTCCCACCCAGGCGATCATACCTGTAGAGTGACAGGCATCGCCGGGGCTTCCCGTTTTGCATGGTGACGTCATGCGCAATAACGTGATGACATCAAAGCACAACTTTATTTATACTTAACAATGTTAAGTATAGGAGCAGGGGGCATGCTGCTTAGAAGCCTATTGGAACCATTGTAAAGGTAATCACCTAACCTTTCCAACAGTCTGAGTCTGAGAAAAAAAAAAAAAAGCAAAAAATAAAAATTGTTCCAAAAAATAAAAAAAGCATTAAAAAATCTTAGCACCCAGGTGGGAAAGTGCTACTATTTCCTGCTATGTAGTGCCATGTAGTGCTCCAGACACCAACCTAGAAATCTCGTCAACAAATAATATCATGGGAACTAAGCAAATTTGATAATAGAATTTACATTTTTAAAATTGTATGCTCTGTCTGAATCACAAAATAAAACATGGGTTGTGTATCCCTTTAAGGACCATGTTGTTGTATATATGCAGACAGCAAAAAACAGTGCATCTCATTACACAGATCTTTAGGAGATCCATGCTATTTCTCCCAACTTGGATTCCATGTGCAGAAGGCCAAGCAGAAACTTGGTTTGCAGTATGTCATCCCCATTACCCCCTAAATCAATCAGGGAAGATGTAAAACAGCATGCCAATTACCAAAAGCAAAGTCTTTGACATGCAAAATAACGTTAGCCCATAAAGGGTTAAAGAGTTGATTGCATCAAAAATATTTGTTCAATTTATTTTCTTTAAAACAGATTACAAATTTAACAAATGTGTTGGCTGTTAGCTTAACAAACTTAACTTAATGCACCCTCCACCAAAAGAAAGGTGTATTTTGGGCCTGGTTTTCAGCAATGTGGTGCTTGCTAATACCATCTTTTTGGGTGAATGCAAATCTCAGCTGAAAAAGAAAACTCTGGAGTATCAATGCAACATTATAATAGAGTATGAGAAGCAAGTATGGTTCTCAGAGCTCAGATGTTACATCTTCACAATATTCAGCTGTCAGTGTCATTTTCAAAAATGTTTCCATTTTAAAAAAGCGATTTTTGCAAACACTTCTATCATAAGAACATTTTACCACACAAAGGGCTAGATTACAAGTTGAGTGCTAAATATCGCTTGTGTGCAAGGAAACTCACAAGAGCGAGCTTTCATAGGCTATGAGACAGCATCAGAATCTCGCCCAAGCAAAGGGGGTAAGTGGTGCAGTGATGGGCAGCATTTTTAAATTTATATGTATATGATTAAATAAATATATGTATATAATTATATACATATATATGTATTTACATTGCAGTCTATGGGGACACACAGCTCCCATAGACGGCAATGTTAAGGCACTTTTGAATGCCGTTTTTGTTTCTAACACCCCACTCCCACCAACTTTAGACCCCAAAAACTGCCTAGTGTAGTTGTATTTTATTAAAAAAAAATATACTACTTTTTTTTTAATTAAAAACTACAGTTTGAGAAAATTAACCAGAGATCTAATCTCTGGTTAATTTTCGGAGCGCTAATTGCTACAGCGAGCTCATGGTAGCAATAACCAGCTTGTAATGGCTGGTTAATTATTGCGCTCCCTCAACTGGGCAAATAATTTAGCACTCCACTTGTAATCTAGCCCAAAGTGGGACCACTGTAAAAACACAAACTATTATATGCCTCTATAGTAAGAAAAACTATGAAATATGAGTAAAGCAATTGAATGTGACATGTCATCTGACTTCTTTCACTTGTTTGCATTATATAGGCCTTAGAAATGTATATAATAGTGTATCTATAACTCACATTCAGACACAGCCATCTGAAGTGTTTAATCAGACCTACAGATATTGGGGAAAACGGAGGAAATAATGAAGGCTTTTTCTGGAGTTTTATAAAAAGATGTATTCCTCAGAAAAAACAGATGATACAGTGAAGGATGAATTTTGAATAAAAAATTAGATTGCCTAAAATTTCAAATAACTTAAGAAACTTAACAAAGTAGTCTTTATGAAAGAGTTGGATAGAGTCATAAAAGAAATGCCTAGTGGGAAAACTGCTGGGCCGGATAAATTACCCATAGATATGTGTAATATATTGAGGACAGAGGTTACTGAATTATTTGTTAATTTGTTTAATAAATACCTTTTAAACTAATTGAAACCTAATGACACATTCTTAGAAGCAAAAATCTGCCTTATATTAAAACCGTAAAAAGATCCATACAATGGCTTAGATTACGAGTTTTGCATTATGGTGCGGTACGGCTATTACCGCTGAAAACTTGGCCATTGCGCGGGAATGGCCGGTAACTCATATTACGAGTCGCAGTGGTATAGCTATACCGCAAGCATTTTAGCCTGTAACGCAACGTCCATTCCGCACAAAAAATTACGTTTGAGTGCGGAATCTTCCATAGCACCGTATTACAGGTTGTGCGGTCCAGCTAAAATGCTTGTGTTACAGCCTATACCGACACAAGCCATTCCGCCATCTGAGACCAATAGTTATGGATTTTGAGAAACAAAAATGTTTCACAAAACTCATAACTAAAATGTTACAAAGTACACTAACACCCATAAACTACCTATTAACCCCTTATCCCCCACCCTCCCGTATCGCAAATACTATATTACACTTATTAACCCCTAATCTGCCTCCCACCCACACAGCCGACACTAAAATAAACATATTGACCCCTAAACCACCTCCCCCCACATCACCAACACTATATAAACCTATTAACCCCTAAACCGCTGGCCCCCCACATCGTAACTAATAAACTAAACCTATTAACCCCTAATCCGCCGCTCCCTGACATCACCAACACTAAATAAAGCTATTAACCCCTAAACCGCCAGGCCCTCACATCACAGCTAATAAACTAAACCTATTAACCCCTAAACCGCCAGACCCCCACATCACAAAACACTAAATTAAACTATTAACCCTTAAACCTAACACCCCCTCACTTTAAATTAAAAGTTACAATATAACTATCTTAAAAATAAAAAAAAAACCAAACTTAAGCCCCTAAGCTACCCATTACCCCTGAAGGGGCATTTGTATGCGCATTGCCCTTAAAAGGGCATTCAGCTCTTTTACACTGCCCAAACCCTAATCTTAAAAAAAAAAAAAAACTAACACTAACCCTAGAATATCTGCTCACGGTTTATTTAGTCCGGAAATCCATCTCCATCCAGCCGGCGAGAAGTCTTCATCCAGGCAGTTAGAAGTCTTCATCCAGGCGGCAACATCTTCATCCATCATGGGGGCGTCTTCTATCTTCATCCCGGTGGTGCAGAATAGCATTCCTATAGGCTAATTTGATTCTTTAAATTCAAATCAGCCAATAGGGTGCGAGCTACTGAAATCCTATTGACTGTTCAAAACTGACAATAGGATTTCTGTAGCTCTCATCCTATTGGCTGTTTATAACAGCCAATAGGATTTCAGTAGCTCTCATCCTATTGGCTGATTTGAATTTGAAGAATCAAATCAGCCAATAGGAATGCAAGGTACGCCATTTTTAAATGGGTACCTTGCATTCAACTTCAGTGTACGGCGTTGATCGTATGAAGAGGACGCTCCACGCAGAATGTCATCACCGGTCCTGGATAGCTCTGTTTCGCGCCACCGGGGTGAAGATAGAAGATGCCCCTGTGATGGATGAAGATGTCTTCGTCTGGATGAAGACTTTAAGTTCTCACGCCTTGATGAAGACTTCTCGCCCCCTGGATGAACAGACTTTAAAAACCGTGAGTAGATATTCTGGGGTTAGTATTAGTTTTTTTTTTTTGGGGGGGTGTTTTTTTTTAAGATTAGGGTTTGGGCAGTGTAAAAGAGCTGAATGCCCTTATAAGGGCAATGCCCATACAAATGTCCCTTTTATGGGCGATGGGTAGCTTAGGTTTTTTTTTAGACTTAGGTTTTTTAGTTTGGAGGGTTGGTTGGGTGGTGGGTTTTACTGCTGGGGGGACTTTTGTAATTTTTTGTATGTAATAGAGCTATTTAGCTTAGGTCCTTTTAAGGGCTATTGGTAGTTTATTGTAGGTTAGGGGTGTTTTTATTTTGGAGGGGGCTTTTTTCATTTTTATAGGGTTATTAGATAAGGTGTAATTGTTTATTATTTTTTGTAATCTTAGATTTTTTTTAATTTTTCGTAATTTTAGTGTGTTTTTTTTGTAATGTTAGATTTTATTATTTTTTTCATAATGTTAGGTTTTCTTAAATTTGTAATTTAGGTTTTTTAATTAGTTTTTTTTATTAGAATAGTTATATTAGGTTAATTTATAGTTTAAGCTAAAGTTGTTTTTCCACAGGTATCACGATTGCAGGTGTTAGTTTTTTTCTAACACTCTCTCCCCATTGAGTGCTATGGGGGAAAGCGTGCACCAGCACATGCTTTAGAGAGGATCTCTGACTCTCTCCCTGAATCTTCCGACTGACCCGTATACAGATAGAGGATCGTCCTCCCTCCTCCCCCACTGGTGCTGCGCGGGAGGAGGTAAGTTCTGCGCTGACCTGATTGAGAGGTTGGAGGAGCCCTCTGTTTACTTCGGTGCTGCCGTAAGGCTTTCTGCAGTTGAGAGTTAGCCGGCGTCCTACTCTCCCACTGGTGCTGCGTGAGAGGAGACCGGCTCATTACAGAGCTCATCAAGAGACGGTAAAAGCTGTGGGATTGCCGTAAGTGGGGGGGGGGGGGAGTTCAATAGCGAATTCCCTTGGAGATATTTTATTTCTGACTCGCAGGAGAAGGGAAGGTTGCTAAATTGCTGTATTATTAAGCTAACAGAAGGGAGCAGGGACACAAGTTAAAGTGCTTGGGAAAACTTGTAAGGAACCACATCTTATTTGCTTACATAATAAAGGGGAAGAGGGAAGAAGGAGGAAAAAGAGGAAGCGTGGAGAGAAGACAAAGGGGGAAAAAATATACAAAGCCCCTAATTTAAAAGCTATAAATGAACACAAAATTGCTAACTCAAATTGGATATTAATCTGAGATGTTGTATCTTTTTTTGGTGCAATTCTTTTTCCTTTTTGAGCTAAAGGTTACAATGTTTGTTTTAGTAGTGAGCAGAGCTTGAAAATTTATAACATAGTTTGTTTTGTCTGAGTATTAGAAATAACAGGCAAATGAAATGTTAATTTTGTGCTAGCAAGGAAAGAAGAAGGGAAGAAGGGAAAAAAGGAAAAAATATTTTTTTTTTTTTAAGTCTGCTATATAAAGATGAGAGGTTAATTTTGTGCAAGCAGAAATATCTAAGTCTGCTACAAAAAGGTAAAGGTATAAGAGAAGCAAGTAGTTGGCACAAGGTTTTTTTTCCCCTTTGTTAAATTCAAATGTACAGTGTTGTTGGAAGTATCAACAATTTCTCTCTCTGTGATATTAGAATTAGAATTTGAACATAATCTAAGCTCCAATAATTAACACCTGTGGGAAAACCTTGCTTAAAAGGGTTTTTTCTCTTTTTCTCTATATCTTTGTTTTTCTTTTGGAGAACAAAAGATAAATGCAATTAAAAAAAAAAGTGTGCACTTACATAATATCTCTGGATAAAATAGACTATAAGGTCTTATATAGAATTATTACAGCTTTATTTTAGTTCTGCAATAATTATTCACAAACGCCAAGATTTAGAGTTTGGCGTTAGCCGTCAAAACCAGCGTTAGGGGCTCCTAACGCTGGTTTTGGCCGCCCGCTGGTATTTAGAGTCAGTCAGGAAAGGGTCTAACGCTCACTTTGCAGCCGCAACTTTTCCATACGACAGATCCCCCTACGCCATATGCGTATCCAATCTTTTCAATGGGATCTTTCTAACGATGGTATTTAGAGTCTTGGCTGAAGTGAGCTTTAGAACTCTAACAACAAAACTCCAGCCGCAGAAAAAAGTCAGGAGTTAAGAGCTTTCTGGGCTAACGCCGGTTCATAAAACTCTTAACTACTGTGCTTTAAAGTACACTAACACCCATAAACTACCTATGTACCCCTAATCCTTGGTCCCCCCACATCGCCGCCACTCTATTACATTTTTTTAACCCCTAATCTGCCAACCGCACACCGCCGCAACCTACGTTATCCCTATGTACCCCTAATCTGCTGCCCCTAACACCGCCGACCCCTATATTATATTTATTAACCCCTAATCTGCCGCCCCTAATGTCACCGCCACCTACCTACACTTATTAACCCCTAATCCGCCTCACTCCCGCCTCAATAACCCTATAATAAATAGTATTAACCCCTAATCTGCCCTCCCTAACATCGCTGACACCTAACTTCAAGTGTTAACCCCTAATCTGCCGACCGGACCTCACCGCTACTCTATTAAATTTATTAACCCCTAAAGCTAAGTCTAACCCTAACACTAACACCCCCCTAAGTTAAATATAATTTTTATCTAACGAAATAAATTAACTTTTATTAAATAAATTATTCCTATTTAAAGCTAAATACTTACCTGTAAAATAAACCCTAATATAGCTACAATATAAATAATAATTATATTGCAGCTATTTTAGGATTAATATTTAATTTACGGACAACTTTGTATTTATTTTAACCAGGTACATAGCTATTAAATAGTTAATAACTATTTAATAGCTACCTAGTTAAAATAATTACAAAATTACCTGTAAAATAAATCCCAACCTAAGTTACAATTAAACCTAACACTACACTATCAATAAATTAATTAAATAAAATACCAACAAATATCTACAATTAAACCTAACACTACACTATCAATAAATTAATTAAATAAAATACCTACAAATAAATACAAATAAACCTAACACTACACTATCAATAAATTAATTAAATAAAATACCTACAAATAAATACAATTAAATAAACTAACTAACGTACAAAAAATAAAAAAAGAACTAAGTTACAAAAAATAAAAAAATAATTTACAAACATTAGAAAAAGATTACAATAATTTCAAGCTAATTACACCTACTCTAAGTCCCCTAATAAAATAACAAACACCCCCAAAATAAAAAAATGCCCTACCCTATTCTAAAATACAAATAGAAAAGCTCTTTTACCTTACCAGCCCTTAAAAGGGCCTTTTGCGGGGCATGCCTTAAAGAATTCAGCTCTTTTGCCTGTAAAAAAAAACATACAATACCCCCCCCAACATTACAACCCACCACCCACATACCCCTAATCTAATCCAAACCCCCCTTAAATAAACCTAACACTAAGCCCCTGAAGATCTCCCTACCTTATCTTCACCACGCCGGGTATCACCGATCCGTCCAGAGGAGCCTCCGAAGTCTTCATCCAAGCCCAAGCGGGGGCTGAAGAAGTCCACCATCGGGCTGAAGAGCTCCATCATCCGGCTGAAGTCTTGATCCAAGCGGGCGCTGAAGAGGTCCATCATCGGGCTGAAGTCTTGATCCAAGCGGGCGCTGAAGAGGTCCATCATCGGGCTGAAGTCTTCTATCAAGCGGCATCTTCAATCTTCATCCATCCGGAGCGGAGCGGAGCCATATTCTTCCAGCCGACGCGGATCCATCCTCTTCTACCGACGCCTACTTGCTGAATGACGGTTCATTTAAATGACGTCATCCAAGATGGCGTCCCTTGAATTCCGATTGGCTGATAGGATTCTATCAGCCAATCGGAATTAAGGTAGGAAAATTCTGATTGGCTGATGGAATCAGCCAATCAGATTCAAGTTCAATCCGATTGGCTGATCCAATCAGCCAATCAGATTGAGCTCGAATTCTATTGGCTGTTCCGAGATCATTTAAATGACATCATTTAAAGGAACCGTCATTCGGCGAGTAGGCGTCAGTAGAAGAGGATGGATCCGCGTCGGCTGGAAGAAGATGGCTCCGCTCCGGATGGATGAAGATTGAAGATGCCGCTTGATAGAAGACTTCAGCCCAATGATGGACCTCTTCAGCGCCTGCTTGGATCAAGACTTCAGCCCGATGATGGACCTCTTCAGCGCCCGCTTGGATCAAGACTTCAGCCGGATGATGGACCTCTTCAGCCCGATGATGGACTTCTTCAGCCCCCCGCTTGGGCTTGGATGAAGACTTCGGAGGCTCCTCTGGATGGATCGGTGATACCCGGCGTTGTGAAGATAAGGTAGGGAGATCTTCAGGGGCTTAGTGTTAGGTTTATTTAAGGGGGGTTTGGGTTAGATTAGGGGTATGTGGGTGGTGGGTTGTAATGTTGGGGGGTATTGTATGTTTTTTTTTACAGGCAAAAGAGCTGAATTCTTTGGGGCATGCCCCGCAAAAGGCCCTTTTAAGGGCTGGTAAGGTAAAAGACATTTTCTATTTGTATTTTAGAATAGGGTAGGGCATTTTTTTATTTTGGGGGGCTTTGTTATTTTATTAGGGAGCTTAGAGTAGGTGTAATTAGCTTAAAATTGTTGTAATCCTTTTCTAATGTTTGTAAATTATTTTTTTATTTTTTGTAACTTAGTTCTTTTTTTATTTTTTGTACTTTAGTTAGTTTATTTAATTGTATTTATTTGTAGTTATTTTATTTAATTAATGTATTGATAGTGTAGTGTTAGGTTTAATTGTAGATAATTGTAGGTATTTTATTTAATTAATTTATTGATAGTGTAGTGTTAGGTTTAATTGTAACTTAGGTTAGGATTTATTTTACAGGTAATTTTGTAATTATTTTAACTAGTTAGCTATTAAATAGTTATTAAATATTTAATAGCTATTGTACCTGGTTAAAATAAATACAAAGTTGCCTGTAAAATAAATATTAATCCTAAAATAGCTACAATATAATTATTATTTATATTGTAGCTATATTAGGATTTATTTTACAGGTAAGTATTTAGCTTTAATTAGGATTAATTTATTTAATAAGAGTTAATTTATTTTGTTAGATAAAAATTATATTTAACTTAGGGGGATGTTAGTGTTAGGGTTAGACTTAGCTTTAGGGGTTAATACATTTAATAGAGTAGCGGTGAGGTCCAGTCGGCAGATTAGGGGTTAATACTTGAAGTTAGGTGTCGGTGATGTTAGGGAGGGCAGATTAGGGGTTAATACTATTTATTATAGGGTTAGTGAGGCGGATTAGGGGTTAATAACTTTATTATAGTAGCGGTGAGGTCCGGTCGGCAGATTAGGGGTTAATAAGTGTAGGTAGGTGGCGGCGACGTTGGGGGCGGCAGATTAGGGGTTAATAAATATAATATATGGGTCGGCGGTGTTAGGGGCAGCAGATTAGGGGTACATAGGGATAACGTAGGTGGCGACGGTGTACGGAGCGGCAGATTAGGGGTTAATAATAATATGCAGGGGTAAGCGATAGCGGGGTCGACAGATTATGGGTTAATAAGTGTAAGGTTAGGGGTGTTTAGACTCGGGGTTCATGTTAAAGTGTTAGGTGCAGACGTGGGAAGTGTTTCCCCATAGGAAACAATGGGGCTGCGTTTTGAGCTGAACGCTGCTTTTTTGCAGGTGTTTTTTCAGCTCAAACGGCCCCATTGTTTCCTATGGGGGAATCGTGCACAAGCACGTTTTTGAAGCTGTACGCTCCCTTTTTGGAGCCTAATGCAGCCCTTCTGTGAACTCTAAATACCAGCAATATTTAAAAGGTGCGGGAGAAAAAAAGGATGCTTAGCTAACGCACCCCTTTGGCCGCAGAACTCTAAATCTAGCCGATAGCTAATAAAGTGGTCGAAGAGTTAAATATTATTACCAGATAAAATAACTTTAAGTGGAGGTAAAAGGCTGCCTCTTTTTTGGGTAATTTAAATATTGTGAATAGCAGGAAGATTAAACATTTGCTGAAAAAAGGGGAATTTAGACTGCCTTTGGCAAAATTGTTTCAGAGCTGAGTACTATTAGTACTTAGTAAAACAGCCTCAAAAAGGGTTCTTCTTTTTTTTCACTACATAAAGTAGCTCACACAGGCACATAAGGTAAAAGGCACTCACATAGTCACGCATATGCATTAAGCATTCTTATTTCACAAATTCCTTTTTTTCATAATTTTTTTTTTTTTCTCAAATCCGGATCACTTCTCAGAATTAATCAAGTCACTTTTTTTTTTTTGCACACGGCACATGGATAGATTTCTTAACACTAAGACTCCTTCTCCAGGTATGGCGGGTAGACACAAGGATAAAAAATCCAAAGGCATATCTGATACTGCAGCAGATGCACATCTTGCTGCAGCAAATCTAAATCCCATAAATGAGGTTGTGAACATACAAAATGTAGTTACCAACATTGCAGAGGCTTTAACCCCTAAATTTGAAGCTTTAAAAACTGAAATAAAAAATGATATTTCGTTACTTGCTCAGGAAGTTAGACAATTCTCTACCAGACTACAAGAGGTACAGAGCAAAGGGTTTCAGACATAGAGGATCTAAATGTTGTGCATAGTGCTAGCATAGAAGATACAAACACAAAAATACAAAAAATGAAAATAAAATTAGAGGACCTTGAAAATCGGTCTAGACGGAATAATATCCGGATTATTGGCATACCAGAGGGTAAACAATATGAGAATCTAACTTTGTTCATAACAGAAACATTAACTCAGCTACTTGAATTACCTCGTACACCAGTAATTATTGAAAGAGTCCACAGAATAGGCCCACTTCAGACAGATAATAAAAATAACAAAAGACCTAGACCAGTAATAGCACGATTTCTAAACTACATAGACAAGGTTAATATACTTCAGCAATTTCGTAAAAAACAGCCCATTACTATTGAAGGATCTAAAATATTTCTCTTTCAGGATTTTTCAGTAGAAACTTCTATGAAAAGAAGAGAATTGACACCAATCTGTACAAAATACATACAGAGAGGGTACCGAGCAACTTTAACCCCTTAATGACCGGACCATTTTTCAATTTTCTTACCCTTAATGACAATGGCTATTTTTACATTTCTGCAGTGTTTGTGTTTAGCTGTAATTTTCCTCTTACTCATTTACTGTACCCATACATATTATATACCGTTTTTCTCGCCATTAAATGGACTTTCTAAGGATACCATTATTTTCATCATATCTTATAATTTCCTATAAAAAAAAATATAAAATATGAGGAAAAAATTGAAAAAAACACACTTTTTCTAACTTTGACCCCCAAAATCTGTTACACATCTACAATCACCAAAAAACACCTATGCTAAATAGTTTCTAAATTTTGTCCTGAGTTTAGAAATACCCAATGTTTACATGTTCTTTACTTTTTTTGCAAGTTATAGGGCCATAAATACAAGTAGCACTTTGCTATTTCCAAACAACTTTTTTTCAAAATTAGCGCTAGTTACATTGGAACCCTGATATCTGTCAGGAATACCTGAATATCCCTTGACATGTATATATTTTTTTTTAGAAGACAACCCAAAGTATTGATCTAGGCCCATTTTGGTATATTTCATGCCACCATTTCACCGCCAAATGTCATCAAATAAAAAAAAAAGTTCACTTTTTCACAAATTTTGTCACAAACTTTAGGTTTCCCACTGAAATTATTTACAAACAGCTTCTGCAATTAAGGCACAAATGGTTGTAAATGCTTCTTTGGGATCCCCTTTGTTCAGAAATAGCAGACTTATATGGCTTTGTGGTTGCTTTTTGGTAAGTAGAAGGCCGCTAAATGCTGCTGCGCACCACACGTAAATTATGCCCAGCAGTTAAGGGGTTAAATTAGGTAGCTTGTAGGGAGCTTGCAGGGTTAATTTTAGCTTTAGGGTAGAGATCAGCCTCCCACCTGACACATCCCACCCCCTGATCCCTCCCAAACAGTTCTCTTCCCTCCCCCACCCCACAATTGTCCCCGCCATCTTAAGTACTGGCAGAAAGTCTGCCAGTACTAAATAAAAGGAGTTTTTATTTTTTTTAATAAAAAAAAATAAAATGTTTTAGCTGTGATGGACTCCTGCCTTAGCCCCAACCTCCATGATCCCCCCCCCCCCCAGCAATCTAACCCTCTCCCCTACCTAATTGCCGCCATCTTGGGTACTGGCAGCTGTCTGCCAGTACCCAATTTGCCCCCCAAAAAAGTGTTTTTAATTATTATTTTTTATTTCTAATTTATTTTTTTCTGTAGTGTAGCAGCCCCCCACAATACCCCAACCCCCTCCCCCTCCCAGATCCTCATATATATATATTCCCCCCCCTCTTCCCACTCATTGGTGTCAGTGTGTTTAGGTGATCGCGGGCGTCCCCCGCCTCCCTGTTGCGCTCCCACCCACCAACGAACCGGCCGCATCGCTACCGGTGCAGAGAGGGCCACAGAGTGGCTCTCTCTGCATCGGATGCTTTCTAAGGGTATTGCAGGATGCCTCAATATCGAGGCATCACTGCAATACCCTGAGAGCTGCTGGAAGCGATTGCGATCGCTTCCAGCACTCTCTTAGACAAGTGACGTACCAGGTACGTCCATTGTCACTAACTGCAAGTTTTTGCAGGACGTACCTGGTACGTCACTTGTCATTAAGGGGTTAATATATCCATCAAAGTTAAAGGTCTCTGTTAATGAAAATGTACATTTTTTTGACAATGCACAAAAGGCCGAAAATTTTTTGACTGAAAAAGAACTTACAGCCTAGTAGGCCCCAAGTGGGTGATCAGATATTTTTAAGAGATGCAGGACTATATAAGGATCTGTAATGGGCTAAGCGAAGGAGAGGGGCTTCTTTTCCCCTCTCCTTCCCCCCCTTTTTTTTTCTTCCCCTTTTTTTCCCCCTCTCTCTCTTCTCTGATCTCTCTCCCTCGTTCTCTCCTCCTCTATTTATTAGACAACAAATAAAGAGAAGATGACAGATAAATTTAAATTAATATCTTGGAATGTGGGGGGTATTTCGACTCCTATAAAAAGGAAAGCAATTATCTCCCACATGAGAAAAATGCAAGCAGATATAGTGTTTTTACAAGAAACACACTTAAGTATCGCAGAATGAAATGAAAACGAAGGTTTCTTGGGTCAAAGAAGTAATGGCCGCACCTAGTATAAAGAGGAAAAGAGGGATAGCTATACTAATAGGGAAAAGAGTAGAATCCGAAATTATACATTTTAAGATAGATTCAGAAGGGAGATATGCAATGTTGAAAATTAAGATTGCTAAACAAATATATACATTATGTAATATATACGCACCAAATGTTTTTGATTATGAATTTTGGAACAAACTCCAATCTAAAATACTCTTATATTTTGAAGGTAATTTGATACTCGGAGGGGATTTTAATATGGCCCCACAATGTCCCTTAGATAGGCTAAGGCAGGGTTCTAAACAAGTAAAACAAAAAAGGGACAATTTAGAAATAAATATGTTTAAAAAAAATTAATCAAAATTTAGCATTAAAAGATATTTGGAGGATCCAGAACCCCGATACACGTGAATATATTTGCCTATCTAAGGCACATAAAATGCTATCAAGAATAGATTTATTTCTGGTAGACGAACGGCTATGTACAATGAAAACAAAAACGTGAATAACACCCATAATCTTATTTGATCACTCTCCCATTTTTTGGAGATATATTTAAAATCCCAGAAAAGTACAGCTGTGAGATTTAGGTTTCTTTATTACCTAGCAAATGATGTAAAATTTAAAAGACATCTCAATGTTAAATTTAGAGAGTATGTTCATTTTAATGCAGATTACATTAATAGACCTGATATTTTTTGGGGTGCGGCTAAGGCAGTCCTTAGAGGGGAAATAACAGCATATACGGCCATGATAGCAAATAAATTAAAAGTAAAAGAAAGAGAAGCAACTAAGTGTGTGACTAATTTGTAAAATCGCTATCTGTTAGAGAAATCACCTCGGAACTGGCCTAAGTATATTTAGGCTAAAAACGAAAGGGATGCTTTAATATTGTTTTTGGAAACACAAAGGGAATTGAGATTACAAGCCAAATTATATAGATTTGGAAATAAATCTGGTAGGCTTTTAGCCAAACTAGTTAAGAGAGAAAAAAAGTCTCCTTTAATTGATAAAATCTAACATGAAGGGACGATTCTTACAAAGAATGAGGACATAACAGAGGTAATTACACAATATTATAAGGATCTTTATTCGTTGAGAAATACAGATGAAGCTCAGGCCGCTGAATTTTGGAACAAAATTAGTTATCCCACACTTACAGTTGAAACAATAAATAGCCTTAACAACCCGATATCAGAGGAAGAAATGAAAAAAACTATCTCTGAAATGTCTATTAACAAAGCAGCAGGACCAGACGGGCTTCCTAATGAGGTTCTTAAGATCTTAGCTCAAGAAATAGTTCCTTATTTGACAAAACTCTATAATGATTTTTATATTAATGGTAAGACTATACCAGCTAATTTTTCTGCCTCTTATACAACTTTAGTGCTCAAGGGGGGGGGGGGGGGGAAAGATCCTATACATAAGGAGTCATATCGCCCTATAGCACTATTAAACTCAGATTACAAGATTTTGACCTCAATTCTGGCACGTAGACTACAAATGGGCCTCTCACATATTATACATACAGATCAAGCAGGGTTTCTTTATCACCGAAACTCTGCATCTAAAATCAGAGAGGTTCTCCTAATAACAGAATATTTTAGGAATAATGAAAATGTTGATGGGGGGCAGAGAGAGGGCACCCCAGACCTTGCAATAGTCTCAGTTGATGCTGAGAAAGTCTTTGACTCGATATATCTTAGTCATATGTTTACTTCAATGGAGAGATTTGGGTTTAGGGATAATTTTCTCAATTTTGTTAAAAACTTATATAAGGAACCCCGAACGAGATTAATAGTTAATAACTTCTTATCTTCAGAAATTATACTTGAGAAGGGAACATGCCAGGGCTGTCCTCTCTCGCCTCTTTTATTTGATATAGCTATAGAATCACTTGCACTCAGGATCAGACACAGCCTTGAGGGCATTAGAATAGGTAAGCATGAGTCAAAAATCGCGTTGTATGCGGATGATATACTCCTTTATATTGCAAACACTAAAATTAATATACCAGAACTCTTGCAAATAATAATACAATTTGGATCCTTTTCTAGGTACAAAGTAAACCCCTCATAGTCAGAGCTATATTGGCTCCGGAAAAATGCTGATTCAATAGAGGATATCCCGTTTAAAGTGGTTTCTGAATTATTTAACTATTTAGGAATTAAGATACCAGTTAACCCTATTGATTTATATAAACTTAACATAAACCCAGTCATGGTTAATATTCGAGAGAAGCTGAAAATCTGGCAAACTTTACCTATATCTATATCGGGTAGAATTGCATTATACAAAATGATACTCCTTCCAAAATTGTTATATATTTTACAGAATACTCCAATTATAATTTTTGAAAAGGATATTCGTTTATTAAATAGTGCAGTTAGAAGATTTATATGGCAAGGGAAAAGGTCAAGGATATCCTTATTGAAATTATCTCTTGCAAAAGAACATGGAAGTTTAGCTTTTCCAGATTGGATTTTTTCTAAAAATTATGTCTCAGATGTATTCCTTGAGGAAAGTATATGTAGACCTTTCACCCTTTAGGGCTAATCCATTGTGAGCCAAACCAATTACCGTCGGAAATAAAAAGATTTAAAGCTATTTTAAATCCTTTAAAAGCACAGGATTTATTTATAAATCCTTTATAAAAGGTGGAAAATAGGAAATATGTTAAAAGGTAAGTGTAATGCCTCTCAGTATTTACCAATAACTGTGAATCCAAAATTTCAAACTGGAGTAAAGTTAACAACATTTAAAAAGTGGTTTAACCTAGGATTAGAGAGAGTCCAGCAATTTATTAATACGAAAATAAAATGTGTAAAAACATTTGAGGAAATAAAAAGTGAGTTTAACCTATCAAACAAGGAGTTTTAGGCATATTTGCCAATAAGACACTATATTTCAGAATTGGTAAGAGATGTAGGCTGGAATTGGGAACTGGGGAAACTGGAAAACTGGCTACTATTAATCAAAAATGGACGTATGTCAATTACCCCCGGTTACAATCTTTTAAATTATAACAAGGGAATCCCAGTACTGGCACAAATGGTGGTAGACTGGAATATGTTGATTTTTCCCAATATCATTGACTCAAAATTTATTCAGAAATCAATTGGTAAAGTAACCCAGGCTACACTCTCGGCTACGTGGAGGGAGGCACATGTCAAACTATTACATAAAGCATATTTCACTCCTGAAAAAGGCTACAAAATACGTAATTTAAATTTTAATAAATGTCCTAAGTGCTCCCTCCCTGCAGCAGGCCTAATGCATATGATATGGAACTGCCCGAATATCAGACAATTCTGGTGCAAATAAGAATTTTGGCTGAATAACTCATTGCATATCTCCTCTCTGTCTTTTACAATGCTTCACATAGTATTTTGCATAAAACCTAGTGAGAATATCAACCCCAGGAAAAATTAACTATTTTATCAATCTTGGCAGCTAGATATCTAATTTTTAAATATTGGGGGGGGGAAACAGGAGTCCCACAATCTCAGAACTTAGAAATTGTCTTAAAAAACAGTGCATGTTAGAGCAAAGAGACACTAATATAGAAGTGAAGACGATATTACTTTTTTTTTTCAAAAAATGGGCAGTCTTTATTAAAATACACTCAACGGCTGAAATAGACTATATGATCTTTCCATTCAGGAATTCAGAGCTGGTGTTGCTTGATGCTTGGTAGTAGAGTGGGAGCGTAATGAGGTAGTGGAGATGAGTCTTTCCTTCCCCCTTTTCCCTCCCTCCCTTCTTTTTCCCCTTTTTTTTCTCTCTCTTCCCTTCTTTTCCTTTCCTTTCTGGTTTTGGTTATGTTTGTTTTGTTAATTGTTAGTCTGGATTGTTATGTAAAGTTAAAATTTCAGCAGATTGATAAAAGAGAATAATGTTATGTTTAATTCAATAACAAAATGGTATAGAATTGTTTAAATTCTCATAATTTTTTCTTCTTTTTTCTGTGATTTATTGTTGATAACAAAAATAAAAAATAAAAAAAATAAAAAAAATGGACTGTCGTATATAATCTACTTGGGTATTAAACTCGTCTAGATCACCGAAAAATTGGTACAAATTAAATTTTAGCCAATTATTAAAGAATTGCAGAGATGCCTGGAAAATTGAGGAAAACTCTCTTTATCGTTATTAAGGAGAATCAATTTAATAAAGATAAGTTTCCCTAAACTTCAATATGTCATGGAAATGTTACCCTTGTTAATTAAGAAACACAATCTAAAGAGGATCAATAACATTTAGAATACATTTATTTGGAGGAGTAAAAAGCTTAAAATAGGTATTACAAGTCTCTGCCTGTCTAGATAGAAAGGGGGACTGCAGCAAACAAATATGGAGAGGTGTAATTGGGCAATATTATGCAAATATGTTTATGATTGGCTTCCTAATACTAATCACTTTACAGTACCTAAACTTGAGGCGATTATGATTGCCACTGTAAATATAAGATTCTTACCACATACGGTAGCCAGAGAACTTAAAAGAAAATCACTGACAGTATTCCGTATAGAAATATATTAATTTATTGTAACCATAATATATCATGTTTTTTTTTTACCAATGGTAGCACCCCAATTTTAAACCAGGATTAGAAAGTTGGGTTTTTAGTGAAAAGGAACAGAAAAACCTTTTGGTGTATTGGTCTATTAATAGATGATGTAAACAACAATATATATAGTTTTCAGGAATTACAAGAAATGTTCCAACTCCCATTTAAACACTTCCTTGCCTATTTAAAATAAAGGACTATGTACATAATATAATAAAAAAAACCAGAATATTATTTTTTGGCAGTGACCTTGTTATTGAAAGGTGTAGAGTTTTTGAACAAGGACATTTTAAGATTTCTAATATGTATTCAATGTTAATGGGAAAAAGTTGGGAAGTTCTTAGAACCGGTTAATATTGATTATATATTTAGCAGTATAAGAAGGGTTCAAAAAATAACAATTGCTACAGAATTTTTAGAAGAGCAAGTTAAGATGGTCTTAATATAAATGATAATAAATGCAGCAAATGTAGATTTCAAAATCCTGATATGCTGCATTATTTTTGGAGCTGCCCCAAAATAAGGGGATTCTGGGGTTGAATAAGTTACTAGTTAAAGGGACAGTTAAGTCCAAAAAAACTTTCATGATTCAAATAGGGCATGTAATTTTAAACAACTTTCTAATTTACTTTTATCGCCAATTTTGCTTTGTTTTCTTGGTATTTTTAATTGAAAGCTAAACCTAGTTGGTTCATATGCTATTTTCTTCGATTTTGAAGGCCGCATCTAATCTAAATGCATTTTGACAGTTTTTCACCACTAGAGGGCGTTAGTTCATGTGAATCATATAGATAACATTGAGCTCATACATGTGAATTTACCGAGGAGTGAGCACTGATTGGTAAAAATGCAAGTCTGTCAAAAGAACTGAAATAAGGGGGCAGTCTGCAGAGGCTTAGATATAAGGTAATTACAGAGGCAAAAAGTGTATTATTATAACTGTTGATTATGTAAAACTAGGGAATAGGTCATTAAGGGGTTATCTCTATCTTTTAAATTAAAAAAAAAATCTGGTGTTGACTGTTTCTTTCAGTAAATGCTTAAAAATACCTATTTGTACACATTAATTGTAAATATTATTTATGGATGTTCCAAGTAAGCATAGAGTAATTTAAATAGAGAAGTTCCTTCTGTGTCTATTCTTGTGGGTAAGAAATCTATTAGACAACGTTGGATATTAATTAAATCACCCTCCTTCAAACAATTTTTGAAGGAGTTACATTTGCAAATGATCATTGAACAGTATGATGTTATTGAAGGTATGGAAAAAAAGAGTTAGGTTATATAAAGAAAAAAAATGGGGTAAAGTTTTATATTTAAAATATATATAGCTTTTCAGAAACAGATTATTTTTCATTTAAGGAATTGTAATTTTATGTCTGAAGTCAGAAACACAGAAGAATAGGTTAATGCGTTATAAAAAAAATATTTTTTTTGTCCCTCTTCATTTTTAGGTAACATCAGCAAATTTACTTAAATAAAATGTATCTGTGTGCATATAAACACGCATACTTTTCCTCTCTTTTTTTTTCCTCTCTCTCTCTTAGCCCTCTCTTCTTTTCTCTTCTTGGTTAAATTGGCTAAGATGATGGAGATGTTTGGTTCAGAGTTATGTGAATTAATTTTTAATGTAATATGTATTTATAAAAACAAAAAGGAGGGAAAGGAAAAAACAAAAAGGAAAGAAAAAAGTATGTTGATACCTTAAACAAGGTTTCATATTGTAGTTTATTTTATGGAATGCATCATTTTATAGTCTTTGTTTTTTATTCTGCTTTTATTTTATCTCTGTTCCCAATTTTACTCCAGATTTGAAAATAAAGAATAATAATAAAAAAGTGCACAAATATCTAATTTCTCTAATTGATAACTTAAAGTAACATAATACTCATATGCTAAATCACTTGAAACTTGAAACTGTAAAAAGCTGAGCATCTCTATGTAAAAAAGGAAGATATATTACCTCACAATTTCCTCAGCTCAGCAGAGTAAGTTCTGTGTAAAAAGTTATACTCAGCTGCTGTCCAGCTGCAGGTAAAAAAAAAAATATATATGAAGAAATGAACTGCAGCCAATCAGCATCAACAGTGCTGTAGTCATGAACTCTTTTACTGTGCTCTCATGAGATTTCACTTAACTCTCATGATATTTCATAGTAAACTTCCTTAAACTGAATAGGGAAATAACATGATTGTGCACAAGGCTCACTCCCTTGCCTGTCCTGGGACAGACATACTGGTTTGCTGCTTAAAGTCCTTTGCAATGGGGTTTGAATACTTAGGACATTTTGAGGTAACACATCTTTCTTTTTGACATAGAGTTATTCAGGTGATATTTTCTAGTCAGCTTTTTACAGCTATGCTGCATCACTTTCAAGTGTTTAAACATTTGGGTATCATGGCCCTTTTATGGAAATTTCAAAATTGAACTATATACGCTGATTATAACATTAAACAAGCACTGCATACAATGTCACATATAGTAACAATACATGACAATGACAAACCGGCCAGGAATTTTACTGATAGGCTTGTGACTATATGGGGCTATGAAAAAGAACACATAGATAGAACATATTCGTTAGGAGAGATATAATAATGTAAAAGTGAAAATAAACAGTTAGTATCCATTTCTACTAATAGTAGACTATTTTAGCAAATTTTTCATATATTACACAAGTATATCTCTATACAAGGGAGGGTGGAACGAGCCCTAAATATCAAAAGAACAATGCAGGTCGGTTTCTAGACTGATAAGGGACTTGATAAGGAAAAAAAAAACTGCAAAAGAATGTATAAAAGAAATGCATTTATTAGGATGTATTGATGCAATGAAAATCCATATCTGAGTTACAGGAATGCTACAACAGGGCAAACTATCAAATCTACCATTACTGCCAAGATTTATGCTTTTATTTGATGGCTAACCTGGAATATTACCTATATTGGAAGTTCCCACAGGAATAGGGCCCTTAATCCCTCCTGTATGTGTTTGTAAATTTTGTCCTGTCTCTTACAAGTCTTGTATTGTTTTATTTACATGAATTGTATCCATGGACAGCGCTGCGGAATATGTTGGCGCTTCATAAATAAAGTATAATAATAATAATAATAATAATATGGTAACACTGCAAAAAGGATTCATTCACTGAAATCCAGCACACTGAATGAAAACCCTCTCATTCAAATTGCGACAAAATAAGAGCCCTTAAAACACGGGACATATACTGATTTTTTTAAATAGCAACAGGCTAAAGGCTGTGACACACTGCAAGCGATGCGGTGCGAGGCGAAGAAGCTGCCTCGCACCGCGTCACATCGCTTCTGAAGTTCAAATATTTCATCTCTGAGCGCTTAGCTACGCGTCCTGATGCAGGACACATTGAACGTGCACAGCTGCATCTACACGCTGCGCACCGCCCTGCTTGCAGTGTGTCACTGCCTTTAAGAGTTTTAATGAGATCTATTACATTGAAGTATATAAAAACTTACAGACATTAACCTACTGTAACATATTCTTTCCAGAGTACATAGGTACCTTTAATAATAACAAATCAACATGAACATTTGCTGTTGGACCAATAAAAAAATTAATTGGTTTTGCATTAGTCATAAAATGATAAATGTCCAGTATCTTTAAAGTGAATGTAAATTTTGATGCTAAACTGACTGTTTTTAAAAATGTGATTAAAAACAGGGGCACTTTAATTCATCAAAATTTACATTTCACTTGTGTTGTGAAAATAAACTTACCTTTTAATCTTGACAGCCGCTCAGCTTCCTCCGGTCGTCGCAAGCCATTTCTGATGTCAGAAATGAGGGATAGGTCATCCTCCAATCACGGCTTTCCCCCTGGGGGAATCAGTGTCTGACTCAACGCCGTTATTGGAGGAAGCCGGATTTCTCATTTTAGACCCAGGAAGAGGCTTTGCGACGGGTGGAGGAAGCTGGAGCTGTTGTCAAGATTAAAAGGTAAGGTTTTTTTCACCACACGAGTGAAATGTAAATTTTGATGAATTAAAGTGCCCCTGTTTTTAATCGAATTTTTAAAAGCCGGGCACTTTCGCATAAAAATTTACATTTCACTTTAACAAGTCAATGAACGAATAAGTGCATGCAGCAAAAAATAGTGCTAATATATTCCTGAAAGGTTAATTTTTACTTCCACGTTTATATTTTATGTGCAACATAGTTTGTTGACAAAAAGCAGTAGATTAAATGTATTTCAAACAGAATCTCAACTTTGTTACAATATCTCACAATTATAAATAAAGAATGTATGCACAATGATTTATAGAAACTTATAAGTAAAATAAACCCTTCAGAGGCTATTGCATTGTTTAAATAATAAAAAAAAAAAGCTATTATATTTTATTAAGGCTATAAATATTGAGGAGCTAATGGGAAATACTATCTCAGAGGAAGTGTCTGACACTAGGATAGAAAATGCATCAGAAATTACTCTGTGGTATGTCGTATAGTATAGGGAATAAGCGGCTTTAATATTTTCAAACATTTTTTTAATAAAATACACTTTAATTTATAAATGGATTTTGTTACTTTACATACTTCAATTACTATTGATGCTTTTAGTAACAACAAGAATCCTCATACAGGTGTTCTTCACTTAGCAGCAAGATAAAAGGACAGTCAACATGAATTTTTTTTATTTTTTTAAAAATATAGATAATCCCTTTATTAACCAGTGATCAATTTTTAATAATCAACACTGTTATAGTAATACACTTTTTATCTCTGTGATTATCTTGTATCTAAGCCCTAGACTGCCCCCTTATTTCAGTTATTTTGAAAGACGTGTTTTAGCCAATCAGTGCTGACTCATAAATAACTCCATGGGAGTGAGCACAATCTTATCTATATGACACACATGAACATGCACTGTCTAACTGTCAAACAAACTGTCAAAATGCATGAGGCAGTCTTCTCTTCAATGGCTTAGGAATCAGTTTGAGCCTACCTAGGTTTAGTTTTCAACAAAGAATACCAAAGGAACAACGCAGATTTGATGATAAAAGTAAAATGGAAAGTTGTTTATATTTGTGTGCCCTGTCTGAGTCATGAAAGTTAAATTTTGACTTTACTGTCTCTTTAAATAACTGTATTAAGAAGGTAATAAGGATACAGTGTTTAAATGCTAGCCATGAAATTTTCAATTAAACCAACAAATGTCACTGATGTTTAATAGAAAATTTTAAAAAGATATTAAAGTGTCCAGGGGCTATTTGTCTCTATCACAGTAACATCATTAAAACTGCTGTGTATTTGTAAATAGAAATATTGCCTTCTGTATGGGTGATGATCAGAACATTTCAATGTCTGTGAAGATATCTAGAATCTCAAAAACCAGTATTTATTTATTTTTCGCATTGGGCATTTATGTTGTCAACTATGCTTTATCTGTAATTATTCTGTAGAGAAATTTAGAAATAGATTTACTTGTATATATTAGAAATGGATTTGAAAGGTGCACAACTGAAAGCACAGCCACAGGGCATAGGATCTATCAAATATTCTGTTTTGCAACCCCCAACGAGTGACATGGGAATGCTTTGTATTTTACACAAAAAAAAAAAAATTACATCTTAACCCTTTAAAATATGTTTTTATGAAAATGATTATCTATTACAATTTTTATACTATGCCAAAGTAAAATAATCTTAGCACAACCACTGCTCAGATCCACATTGCAAGAGCATTGATGAACACAAAAACAGGAAGCTGATCTAACTGCCTCAGTGTGGCAGTGGGTGCAGATCAATGACGATTGGATCAAGCCATCAAATCTTCACAAGATTAACAATGTTACTGTACTCTTGGCCATAAATCATAACAAGGCATTCATTACAATATATTTAAAATCCATTACACATGGAGGGGCTCTGTGTCGTCTAACAAATGCCTAGTTTTAATTTATGCCGGGAGTGCAGTTACGTTCTTGTTCTTGTAAGGGGAAAAAATAATTAAATAATTAAATAAAAATTCCAACATTAAGTCCCTAGCCTCAACGAAATGGTATAAAAAGCATGTTTTGTTACAAAGAGATAATATTCTGAAAACATATATATTTAACACAGTAACTAAGAAACAACACATTATATAATATAAACATAAAACAACTAACAATGATTCTGCTGTACATGATGTTTACTGCTAGAAAGGTGGGATGAACCGTTTGAATCCCTTGAATCATATTGTAAGAATAGAATGTTCTTGGAACAGTCATTTTAATGCAGTTTCAAAATGCTCAAGAGACAAATGTCCTCAGCCAGATACTCTGTTTGCCTGGAGGGTACAGAATACACAGTAGAAAATGTTGTGAGATGCTTACATCTGTCCAAAGGAAACACTCAGTGAAAGAAATTAATGCTGACATGAGAGGTATTTAGGATAGTATATATATATACACACAAAATGTATCCCCTTCCTTAATTTCATGATAATATATAAAAAGACTTGATACTTTGCTTTTTACTTAGTTATTCATATAAATACATTATTTTTACTTTTTTCCTTTGCACAAATTATCTTCTCTCATATTTCACTTTGATCAATATTCATCCAACATGGTGTGGTTCTAGACATTAAATACTCAGCTGCTAATAAAGGTGATTGCAAAAGTAAATATCAAATGTGCAGAATCCTGCTGGTTTGTGAATTCAGCTACCTTCAATGGAATCTCCCTGTATTTCTCTTGAGTTGTCAATGCTGTCAGGAGCCTGTTCTTGCAACAGTTAAAATATTCACGTTAACCCAAACTATAAAACTGTGCTTCAACACAAATAGGTCTAGAATACGTGAAGTGCAAAAATAATAAGACTATCTAACACTGCTCAAGTTAAATTAATATTCTTGCACTCAGATTAAAAGTTGAAAGACAAATGATAACATTCGAGGAAAATCCTCAGGCAAGCTAACATCTTGAGTTCGGATAGCGTGGCCTCGCTATTCCCTCATCTAATAGACTTCTATAGCGTGAGCTATAAAGCTAAGGTCTTAGCTTTTGCTCAAATGCTATCGCAAAGGTGCATTAAAAAAATAGAAGAAATAGTGTACTGCCCCTTTGAGTCCTTCCCAGTACAACATCTTGTCATATATAATTTCTCTTTAAATAATTATTTAAACATTTATTTTAATAAAAAACATATATATATATATATATATATATATATATATATATATATATATATATATATATATATATATATATATGTCCAAACAGATCGCATTCCAGACCTCCAATAGCAACAACCCAGGGTGCAGCAAAAAGTTATAGATAGGCAACGTAAAAAAGGCACTCCAATAGGAATCTTTTTCTCAATCTTATCACTTAATTTGTGAAAGTTTTTCTAAACATACGGTCCACATGATAAGATTGAGAAAAAGATTCCTATTGGAGAGCGCTTTTTATGTTGTCTTTATATGTATATATATATATATATTCAAATATATATACACACTAAAAAAAAAGTTGGCCGCGTTAACATTCTCTTGTAATTCTTTTTTACCACGCATTTGTAGTTCTTAGCACAGTGTCAAATTATGCATAGTGCACCTTGTGCTATCAATAGTGCTCCACTGGTAATCTAGACCATAATAAGGTTTGGATTGAAATATAATAATATTTATTTAAGTGAAGTAAAACCATTTTGCAACATAATGAAATTATTTATTTTGCTCCCTTTTAATTTAATGCCACTCAAGAAATAGTGAGCTTTTAAATTGTCAGAACTACAGACTCCACAAGGTTAGCTTTGCTTTGTATCTGTCCCAAACTGGCTTTTGCAGAGGTTATCAGATAAGAAATTGCAAAACAATGTTGCTAACATAATGTCCATGGCGAGCTTTGTTTCCCCCAGTAACAGGTTAGCTGCTGTGAATAAGGCAACTAGTGGATGTAGTTTGGCTACTGAGAAAATAAATATTTGGGTTTCATGTCCCTTTGAATAGCATTTTGCCTCTTCTGAGCATGGACAGAAGCTGACTTCCTGTCTCTCTAGCTTTCACTGAAAAGTAAACAAGCTCATGTTACTCTAGAAGACATGACATCAAGCTAGATATGTCTTAAAAAAAGAAAAAATGAAAACTCCTTTTAAAATGATGAATAATACATATTGCAATGATTTATATTAAGTATAAACCACTGCTTAGTGCTATTTAATTACAATAATGAAACAGACTGTTTTACATCTCTTTAAGTATAGTGAAATTTACCTGACAAAGCAACATTTTACGCAGTAATTGATTAGCTTAAAAACAAGCTAATTTACATCTGTCCTTAATTGGCCACAGCAAAGGAGAAAATAAACATAGATTCCACCAGACATTTCAAGAACTGTGTCTTTAAACTGTTCTTGATTCACAAAACCTTGTAAATGATGATTACAAAATTAAAGTGTTAAATGATTTTCAAATATTTATTCTGTAATGTGGTGTTTAATTGCAGATATATGCTATGAATTTTAATGTATATTTAAGCTGGATACCAATTCATATAATAGATAGGAATTCACAATAGCGATAGTTCTCTAAACAATAGAATACATTATTATTAAGAAAAAATGAATATTAATACATTTAAAAAAAATATGCTTTGTCATACATTATATTTGCAAATTATTTTTTTACAATAAAATAACAGCAATTCAATAAGACTACATCTGTTTTGAACTTTTAATGGTTGCATATGTTGTTTTAGTTACTATAGCAACCACCAAAAGTGTTTTTTTACCACCAAATGATAATACCAGATTGTGTGCTATCCAGATTGTGTGCTATCCAGATTGTGTGCTATCCAGATTGTGTGCTATTCTTAGCTCCAGACTGGGTGCAAGATAAAGCACCATGCACTATATATTGTGCTCCACTTCTATCAGTAAAAATGTCTATAGTAAAACCACTTTGTAATATGCTTTATTTTTTTACACTTTTTCTTGTAAAAAACATTTTTCCCACTGTCCCCAGAGTGGTTGATGGCATCCAGCACCTTGACTCTAGAGAGTTCTGCAACATTCAAGATGCCTTGCCAGTGACATGTTCATAAAATGCAGTGTTAAAAAAAATGACAGTGATAAATGTTTTTAAAACATTTATTTGTATTCAGCTATTTTGGAATACATTGCTGATAAATACTATTATATATAAATAAATACTTTAATGCCCCTTTAAGCATATTTTACAAATTATAGATATGACATAGGTTAACATCAACAAACTTTAAATGAGCAATAATTTAGCAAGATATGTGTCATTGACTTGGTTTGTACAAACTCCAATATCCGCCTATCAATGTGATTCAGCAATGCATCTGTGCTACTGTAAAGGCAAATGTTCATATAGGATCGTTTCCAGAATTTTGCCTCCTACAACTTGTTTAACTGCAATATTGATATCTTCTTCACCAGTTCATTCTTGCTGCTTGATAGGGAAAATGAATGTTTTTAGGTCAAAGTACTTCCATGATACCCCAAATTGGAGAAGTGGATGGCCCCAAAAAAGCACTGGAGGGCCACATGGTGGATAGCCCTGTTAAAACACAATTTAATATACAACATCTTAATATGGATATTTAATAAGAGGCTCAAATTAGTTACTAAAAAAAATGTAAAAGACTGAAATCTTTTAAGTTACGTAATACTCATTTGCTAAATCACTTAAAAGTGATGCAGCATAACTGTAAAAAGCTGACATGAAGATATTCATCTCTATCTAAAAAGGGAAGCTATTTTATCTCGACATTTATTCAGCTCACCAGAGTAAGTGCTCTGTGAACAGCTATCCTTCAACTGCTATGCTGATGCAAGTTGAAAAAAAAAATAGCCAATCAACATCAGCAGTGCTGAGGTCATGCTTTCCTTTGCTGTGATCTCATGAGATTTCACTGAAATCTTGTGAGATTTTATAGTAAACTTCCTTAAACCAAATAAGAAAATAACATTACTGTGCTTGCACATGCCAGATGCGCACTCCCTTGCAAGTCCTGGGGTGTGTGAATATTTTTCAGGTAAATACCTTTTTTTGCATGGAGATGTTCAGGTGATATTTCCTAGTCAGCTTTTTACAGCAATGCTGCATCACTGTTTTTAAACTTGTGAAGCATTTAACGCTCTGTCATTCAACTAAACAGATTTAGCACAAGCAAAGTGCTTTTTCCATTTTTCTTTTAACTCTGTTCTTTGTTTTCTAAATATATATTTATATATTATATATGATTTTTTTTTATGTATATCTATATAAAACAGGTATATATGAATATATATTTAAAAAAACAAGAACATATTATACTATGTATAGAATATAGAACATGTATATACAGTAAATACACAGTAAAACACATTTTAAAATATTAATATTGTATAAAATGATTTTTCATGTTTTAAGGTATACGAGTAGAAAAGGCTCCAAAGTGTGTGTGTGTATATATATATATATATATATATATATATATATATATATATACACACACTTATATATATAAATACAGGTAGCCCTCAATTTACGCCGGGGTTAGGTTCCAGAAGGATTGGTTGTAAATTGAAACTGTTGCAAATTGAAACCCAGTTTATAATGTAAGTCAATGGGAAGTGAGGGAGTTAGGTTCCATGCCCCTCTCAAAATTGTCATAAGTAACACCTAATACATTATTTTTAAAGCTTTGAAATGAAGACTTTGAATGCTAAACAGCATTAGACACAGAATATATAATTAAACTAAGTTAAATTAACAAAAACTTTTGCAAAACAGCATTATAAACCTAATAAAAATCACACAACACAGACTTTACTTGCATTTTTTTGCAAACAGTTCTTTCTATGCATTCCAATCTGGATGGATTTATAGACAGGAAGATCTTGTTCCTTTGAAAGCTGCTCGATAGCTCAGGTCTAGCTAGCTACACTGATTAATTTCAGCCTGCTTGTGTGCTTGGCTTGCATATCTTTGCTGCAACACAAGCAGACAGCTCCACCTACTGGCTATTTTAATTAATGCACTGCTTCTCAATGCTTTTCAATAAGTCACATGACTGAAAAAAAAGGTTGTTATTCTGAAACGGTGCAAATTGAACCGTTGTAAACCGAGGGCCACCTGTATATATATATATGTGTGTGTGTGTGTGTGTGTGTGTTTATGTGTAAGTATATGTATGTGTAAAAACATAAATAAACAATAAACATATATACACCCATACACATATTTAGACATATATGTTTAAAATATAGCTTTTTTTATTCAAATACCTTGTCATATACCAAATACCTTTAAATCTTAATAAAAAAATGTATCAATGTTTATAAAAATAATTTTTTATCAGATAGTGTATATGAGTGTATCAGTTTATTTTAATGTATTTATGTTGAGTTTGGTGTACATTTTTTTTAACACTGAGGCCTAGATTATGAGTGGAGTGCATTATTGCGCTTTGGTATTACAAACAAGGCGCAATGCGAACACAACCTCACGAGAGTGCGCTAAAATAGGCTCTAATGGGAGTCTTGTTGTCAGACATGGCAATCCATGTAATGCTGTGCACAGGGCAAATCACACATTGTTGGGCAGCAAAATAAAAACAAATATGTTTATGAATATATATATATATATATATATATATATATTTATGTGTTTATATGTGAAACAACACATATTAACACACACACACACACATATATATATATATATATATATATATATATATATATATATATATATATATATACACATATATATTTACAGTAATTATATAGTCCCCCATTAATCTCTATGTAAAGGTACGTTTAGTGCCAAAACATTTTTTAAACACCTCACATCTCCTCACTTTAACCCCTTATATCTGCTTCTGCATTTTTTTTTGTTTGTTTTTTATTTAGGTACTCATATTTTTACTTAATTTCATACAAATGTCCTCTTTATTTGGGGGGGGGAGGCAATGGGGCACATTTTTTTCATTAACCAGAGGTCTGACCGCTGCTTAATTACGCTAAGCGCAAAGTGAAACCACACGCTCGGGGAGCATTAACTAGCCGCTTGTAATGGCTAATTATTTATTTTCAGTCACCCTAACCCAACAAGCACAAATTTAGTTTGTGCTTGAGCAAACGTGTTTACTTTCAACATGTTCTCGATATTGCTTATCACGGCTCGCGCAAACAATAGCGTACCACTTGTAATCTATCCATGAATTATGAAAATATTAAAGGAACAATGTACTCAGACAAGTAACTGATAAGAGTTATTTGTAATGCAATCACTGGGAACAACCTCCCAATTGGAGGTGGCTTTCTGCAACTGCCTCTTGTTTACATATCTCTTCTATAGAGAATACTGCAGTACTCATATTTCAGTAAAGGTGTCAATTTCAGCAGACAAAATCAACTATTTCAAATGAAAAAATAAAAGTTAAAGAGCTAATTGTTAACAATCTAATACACTCTAACAGGTAAAATGGGAACACAGTAAAGGAGAGTAACAGAGGCTCCTCTTAATATTAATACAAAATCCTTTTTTCTTTTTTTTTTTTTTTTTAACTAAACCCTGAATAGATTTTTGAAACATTTGATTGAAAGAGTTAAATGCAGTTTAAGTCATATTGTGCACATTGTTGCTATTTAGATGATTCACATCATATGAGGATTTTACCCTGTTTATATCATAACTCCTACATACTTAATCATAGGATTGCCTGCCATCTATTTATTATGGATAGTGAATGCAAGAATACAATTATATGTTAAAAGCAGCACTGAATTTTATAAATTGTCTCTGCCTACATATGTTTAAACTGTATTCAGTTTATTTAAAACTGCTGAGCTGAGTTTTTGTTGTTATTGTTTTTTTGTTTGTTTGTTTTTTGCCAGCAGAGACTAACCTTTGTCTATTTCATCTTCATTTTTATAAAAATAAATGAATGAGACTAAAGGATTGATATCCACAACACACACACTTAAAGACAGGACATATCTACAAAAACAGAACCCTCAAATGAAAGAACATATTTTATTATTAATTTAAATACTGAATTTACTTAAACAGTATAAAGAACAATACTTTTTTTGTCTAGTTTGTATCACCCCTTACATACAAGTGGGTTACTGAAACATGGCAAGTATGTCTAAGCTGCACATATGTTTACCACATACAGAACATGTTCAGTATACACACATTAGACCACCCATAGTTTTTAAAAAGTGCTATAAGCTGTTGCCATGGCAGTAATATAATGAAGGTTAAATAAAGCATGTTTTCCCTTAAAAAGACAAACACATCAATACTGTTTGTTTATGAAAGTAGATCATTCAGATTTCTTGGGTAAAACTGCCTCAGTAATCAAATCACAATATGGCTTTTACTTAGGTTTACATTTTGGTGGGTTCTGTGACATAATAGAGAAACTTTTTCTATTTTATGTAAACATTCTATAGTTCATAGTGTGTGTGTATATGTGTGCTTGCCTGTGTGTCTGTGTGTGTGTGTATGTGTGTCTGTGTGTGTGTATATGTGTGCTTGTCTATGTGCGTGTGCATGTGTGTGTGTTTGTGTTGTTTGTCTGTGTACGTGTGCATGTGTGTGTGTGTATATGTGTGGTGTGTCTGTGTGTGTGTGTGTGCTTGTATGTGTGCATGTGTGTGTATTTGTGTGTGTGTGTGTGTTTATATGTGTGTGTGCTTGTGTGTGTGTGTGTTTGTCTGTGTACATCTGCATGTGTGTATATGTGTTTTTGTGTGTGTGTGTGTTTATATGTGTTTGTGTGCTTGTGTGTGTATGTTTGTCTGTGTTTGTGTGCGTGTGTGTGTTTTTATATGCGTGTGTACGTGTGTGTGTGTGTGTGTTTGTCTGTGTATGTGTGCATGTGTGTGTGTTTATATGTGTGTGGGTGCTTGTCTGTGTGCGTGTGCATGTGTGTGTATATGTGTATCTGTGTATAAAATCAAATTCAAGTACAGTTCCAGTTACACAATCTGAAAAAATATGTGGCTATTCTACAAAAAAAATTCACATATTATCAGATCTGCCTAGATTAATACTGAATAATATGACTTTACTAATAATTTGCATTTCAAGGTTTCAATTCTAAATAAAACATTTTATTTTCTTTTTATTCAAAATAACCTTTATAAAACATAATAACTCTGTAAAGGAATATGCACAAAGAACTGCATGTTTTTAAAATAAACAGTACCTTAAAGATACCATTTACAGATGCTTTCTCTTGCTTACAAAGAAGAAAATGTACAGTACATAATGTACAGTTGTGTTACCAGCCTGGGAAAGACTCTCCTTGGAAAGTAAAAGAGCAGGTAGATATTCTGTTTGAACATCTTGTCAGATACTGCCACAAACTTGTTCAGAGCTGTCAGATCATTCCCTTGCTTCTTGGTAATCCCAGTAAAGTTCACTAGGGTCCCTCCCCTCTTGGTTTGTAACCTAAGGCAGTGTAGTACCACATACTCATACAGATTTCAGTGCATAAAAGTCTTCCTCCTGCCTAAACAAATAATTTTTTTGAATGATCTTCTGAAATCCTGATTGAAAATGGTATAAATCACAGGATTTAATGAGCTATTGCAGTAGCCTATCCAAAAGAAAAATTTAAATAAAGTTGCTGGGACTTCACAGGCTTCTCTGCATATGCCATAAAGGCTATAACTGAAAAAGAATGGGAACCAGCAAACCACAAACACTCCCATTACCACTGCTAGGACAAAGGTGAATCTCTTCTCCCTGGCTTGGGTGACTTTTCTCCTGTTAACACTGCTCCTCTTTTTCTTCCTAGAGGAGAACAGGTCCATTGATTTGTTGCTGGACCTGGAAAGGCGACTGGATTGTTTAGAGAAGGAATTGCTTTTGCTGCTTTTTCGTTCTTTGCCGGAGTCAGTATTATCTTCTCTGCTGCTGCTTTTCCTCCTTTTACTCTCAGATATGCTGCTTTCTTCAATATCTACATCGTCCAGCTCTAAAGATTTCTGGGGGGTAGGACGAGATGGGCAGTGTCCGTTCTCTTTATCAAATGGTATTTTAACTGTTGTTCCTTTACTGAACCCATTTTCTGTATGAGATCCATCTGTGGCAGGTTTCTTCTCTGATAATGTCCTGGTCCTCAGTTTAGCTACTTGATAGATACGAATATAAACCAAGATCATTATCACACAGGGAGCAAAGAATGATCCTATACAAGAGGAGAGGATGTACCAAGTCTCATCGTTTAGTCTACACTGGGGGTAGACATCATCTTCAGGTTCTCTGTCCATAGAAATCAGAGGTGGGAATGAGATGACTGCAGAAATCAGCCAGACAGTGACAATGATCCCTTTAATCCTCCTGGGTGTCCTTTTAAGATTGTATTCTACAGCTTGGGTCACAGACCAATACCTATCCAGGCTTATTGCACATAAATGTACTATAGACGATGTGCAAAACAATACATCCAAGGCTAGATAGATATCACACCAGACGGTGCCAAAGTACCAGTATCCCATAAGTTCATTAGCCAAAGAGAAGGGCATAACTAAGGTTGCTACTAGGATGTCAGCACTGGCTAAGGAGACCAAGAACAGATTCTGGGGAGCCTTCAGTGCCCTGCTTGTTAGCACTGCAATTACCACAAATACATTCCCCACAATTGTAAAAATAATCAGAAACCCCACAATCACTGCCAATCCCCATATGGCTGTAACGGTATATTGCCCCATGCCAGGGGGCAAAACAGGCTCAGAAGAATTAGAGAACGTGCTGTTAAGATTAGTGGTGTTTTCAGTAACATCCATACTGTTGTTAAAGTGCCATTCATATAGTAGCTCCTCAGATACAACGTATTGTTTCCCTTGCCAAGTTAATACCTGGTTTTCAACCCTCATCTCCATCCATTCTCACATCTCCTTATCCATGAGAGCATCTGCCTGAGCATAGGCTCCAGTTAAACAACAATCTTCTTAGTCAAATGACCCGATCTTTTTTATGAATCTCTTGATGTCATCTTCAAAACCAAACACATGAAGCTAGTGTAGATTTCTGCATGGTCGCAGCTCTTCTCTTGGTCCTAGTGATCCAGTAGGGGCAGTGTTTGATGCACACCAAGAGGAGGTGTTGCCCGGCTACAGCACACTGAGGATCCTTAGGTTAAATCCCAGCGTCTGCTCCTTCATCCATCCTGACTTTTGTGTCAGAGCTGTGTACTTGTATCCTGAGCTACTCTCTGACTAAAGCAAATCATCCCCCTGTGCTGCTTGTCAGTGCTGAAGCAATTCTATCTTACTCATGTGAGACTCCTATGTAATCATTAAAAAAAGAAGGGAAAAATAAAATTACTTTGGAAAAAGGAATGCATTATTCACTGAGTATTATTATTATTTGGAAACTTTAATTTTGTTCCATGGTAAGTGAAGCTCTCCTTTATTTACAGAAATGATCAGGTCTCCTGTTTAAAATGAGATTTGCTTCAGATATTTAGTTAAATTAAACAGAAATATATGTTGAGATATTTTCTTCTTCTTAGACACACGTGTATAAATATATTAACGCCAACCTAACTCTTTTTTCCTTTCTATGAAGGTGCTTAAGATTCAGGTGTTTGATATTATTTGATTGTGTTCTGCACGCCTCATTTATTTGGAAAACTTTGCCATACTACCCACAGGGCATGCCATATGCCAGTTAATTCAAAACGAATGTGCTATACATAATATTTTCAAGGCATAGAATAAAAAAAGGAAGCAATATTGTAATCACATCTCAACAGATCACTAATACAAAAAGGTAGGCATATTAAAATGTATTTTCACAATATGTGAAAAGCTTTTGGATTTTTATAGTACAGTACTAGTAAAGGGAGAGTAAAAGATTCCCTAATCTATGGAAGATTATGGGAAAAGATTGGGATTATTATAATTATTATTATTGTCTTCTAACAATATTTACATCTAGATATTACTAATCCATTATAGTTAATATCTGTACTTACCATTTTTTCTCGTTATTTTTTTTTTATTTTTTTATTTTTTTGATTATAGGAAAGGATCTGCAGATGCATTTAGCATTCATTGCTCGCTTGAGGTCAGTCTAACCTCGCACATCGCATGAAACTGTAATGAAAAGAAAACTCAGCCTGTTTTGTTTTATGGTATGCAATAGCTTAACGCTCTTACCCACAACATTGCAAGCAATAACCTCTCTGTGAAACAGTAATTCCACCGACTTGTGGTTTGGGAGTGCTCTTAATGACTATGTAAATATATTTATGCAAAAAGTCTTTACTTTGTATAAATGCATTTCAAATGATTGTATAATACATTACAAATTATTATATGACTGTAGTGATACAATTGCAATCGAAGAACAGATATCTATAGTATATTTACCCCAAATCCTGTATCATTACATACCGTGATATATATATATATATATATGTGTGTGTGTGTGTGTGTAAAATAGTGTAATGGTTTGTCTAATTTGGTTTATTTAAAGCTTTTTTTATGAACAATCTATTGTGTACACATAATGTTTTGATGGAAGAAACTCTTGTACACACACATACACATGCACACACATAGACATACACACACATAGAAATACACACACACATACAAATACCCACACATACACACACACACACATACATACAAATACACACACATACAAATACCCACACATACATACAAATACACACACATACACACTCACACATACACACACATACAAATACACACTCACACATATACACACACATACAAATACCCACACATACACACACACATACATACAAATACACACACATACAAATACCCACACATACATACAAATACACACACATACACACTCACACACATACAAATACACACACAAACACACACACTCACACATACACACATACACACACATATACACACACATACAAATACACACATACACACACATACACACACATACAAATACACACACATACACACACACACACACATATACACACACATACAAACACGCACACATACACAAACACACTCACACATACACACACATACACATACCCACACACACACACATATACATACACATACCTCCACACACACACACGCACACATACACACCTACACACATACCAACACATACACATACACACATACACACACATACACACACATACAAATACACACACACATACACACACACACACATATACACACACATACAAACATGCACACATACACAAACACACTCACACATACACACACATACCCACACACACACACACATATACATACACATACCTCCACACACACACACGCACACATACACACCTACACACATACCAACACATACACACACACACATAGACATACACACACATGCACACACCTACACACATATGCACACATACACAAATACACAGAAAAACATACGCACATACACATACACCTTGTGTTTCTTTCACCATACATGTTATATCATATATAGAGAGGCTAATTAAGAGCTAATTCTGCAAGATATGCACAGACTAATTAAAATATGTATCTCAAGGAATTGATGTGCAAAAACATCAGTTTAGTAGTTCTGTCTGGTTGGTAGAAACCAATTGGATGCAATGGGTATAGAGTTAATGCATTATTTTAGCCACCAATCAGCAAGCGCTACCCAGGTACTGAACCAAAAATGGTCCGGCTCTTACGCGTACATTCCTGCTTTTCAAATAAAGATAGCAAGAGAACAAAGAAAAATTGATAATAGGAGTAAATTAGAAAGGTGCTTAAAATTGCATGCTTTATCTGAATCATGAAATAAAAAATGACTTTCTTAAATATTTTATAAACAATTTAGGTAACATCTAATTCCGTTCCTCAGAAATGAGAATGTGGATTATGTATAACTCAAAATATTAAAAAAAATATTTAAGAAATTCATGTGAGTGTATTATATTGTATGTATTATATATTATATTATTAAATTCTGTGAAGTAAGTAAGCATCTCTTTTAATGCTGGAATTAAAGTATTTTTTTTCCTTTTGAATTACAATAGTTTTTTTGCCATAAAAAAATATGTGTGCATGTGCAATGTCTACATGTAGTGTGCTTAGGTAATGTAGTGTTTGTGTATTTTGTTTGTTTGATGTGTGTGTAGTATCTATAAGGTGTGTGGGCAGTGTGTGTAGTATTTGTGTAGTGTATGTGCAGTGTGTCTAGTGTTTGTGTAGTATGTGTGCAGTGTGTCTAATATTTGTTTTGTATGTGTGCAGTGTGTCTGTTTGTTTTGTATGTGTGCAGTGTGTCTAGTGATTGTGTAGTGTGTGTGCAGTGTGTCTAGTGTTTGTGTAGTATGTGTGCAGTGTGTCTAATATTTGTTTTGTATGTGTGCAGTGTGTCTGTTTGTTTTGTATGTGTGCAGTGTGTCTAGTGATTGTGTAGTGTGTGTGTAGTGTGTCTAGTGTTTGTGTAGTGTTTGTGCAGTGTGTCTGTTTGTGTAGTATGTGTGCAGTGTGTCTAGTGTTTGTGTAGTGTGTGTGCAGTGTGTCTAGTGTTTGTGTAGTGTATGTGTAGTGTGTGTAGTGCTTGTGCAGTATGTGTGCAGTGTTTCTAGTGTTTGTGTAGTGTGTGTGCAGTGTGTGTAGTGCTTGTGTAGTATATGTGCATTGTGTCTAGTGTTTGTGTAGTGTGTGTGAAGTGTAAGTAGTGCTTGTGTATTATGTGTGCAGTGTGTCTAGTGTTTGTGTAGAGTGTGTGCAGTGTATCTAGTGTTTGTGTAGTGTATCTAGTGTTTGTGTAGTGTGTGTGCAGTGTGTCTAGTGTTTGTGTAGTGTGTGTGCAGTGTGTGTAATGCTTGTGTAGTATGTGTGCAGTGTGTCTAGTGTTTGTGCAGTATGTGTGCAGTGTGTCTAGTGTTTGTGTAGTGTGTGTGCACTATGTCTAGTGTAGTATGTGTGCAGTGTTCTAGTTTTTGTGTAGTGTGTGTGCAGTGTGTCTAGTGTTTGTGTATTATGTGTGCAGTTTGTCTAGTGATTGTGTAGTGTGTCTAGTGTTTGTGTAGTGTTTGTGCAGTGTGTCTGTCTGTGTAGTATGTGTGCAGTGTGTCTAGTGTTTGTGTAGTGTGTGTGCAGTGTGTCTAGTGTTTGTGTAGTGTATGTGTATTGTGTGTAGTGTTTGTGTAGTATGTGTGCAATGTGTCTAGTGTTTGTGTAGTGTGTGTGTGCAATGTGTGGTATTGCTTGTGTAGTATGTGTGCAGTGTGTCTAGTGTTTGTGCAGTATGTGTGCAGTGTGTCTAGTGTTTGTGTAGTGTGTGTGCAGTGTGTCTAGTTTAGAATGTGTGCAGTGTGTCTAGTATTTGTGTATTGTGTGTGCAGTGTTTCTAGTGTTTGTGTAGTGTGTGTGCAGTGTGAGTAGTGCTTGTGTATTATGTGTGCAGTGTGTCTAGTGTTTGTGTAGAGTGTGTGCAGTGTGTCTAGTGTTTGTGTAGTGTGTGTGCAGTGTGTCTAGTGTTTGTGTTGTATGTGTGCAGTGTGTAGTGCTTGTTTAGTATGTGTGCAGTGTGTCTAGTGTTTGTACAGTATGTGTGCAGTGTGTCTAGTGTTTGTGTAGTGTGTGTGCAGTGTATCTAGTGTAGTATGTGTGCAGTGTGTGTCTAGTGTTTGTGTAGAGTGTGTGCAGTGTGTCTAGTGTTTTTGTAGTATGTGTGCATTGTGTCTAGTGTTTGTGTAGTGTGTGCAGTGTGTCTAGTGTTTGTGTAGTATGTGTGCAGTGTGCCTAGTGTTTGTGTAGTGTGTGTGCAGTGTGTATAGTGCTTGTGTAGTATGTTTGCATTCTGTCTAGTGTTTTTGTAGTATGTGTGCAGTGTGTATAGTGTTTGTGCTGTACGTGTGCAGTGTGTCTAGTGTTTGTGTGTGTGCAGTGTGTCTAGTGTTTGTGTAGTGTGTGTGTGCAGTGTGTAGTGTTTGTGTAGTGTGTCTAGTGTTTGTGTGTGTGCAGTGTGTCTAGTGTTTGTGTAGTGTGTGTGCAGTGTGTAGTATGTGTGCAGTGTGTCTAGTGTTTGTGTAGTGTGTGTGCAGTGTGTAGTGTTTGTGTAGTGTGTGTGCAGAGTACATAGTGCTTGTGTAGTATGTGTGCAGTGTGTCTAGTGTTTGTGTAGTGTGTGTGCAGTGTGTCTAGTGCTTGTGTAGTATGTGTGCAGTGTGTCTAGTGTTGTGCAGTATGTGTGCAGTGTTTCTAGTGTTTGTGTAGTATGTGTGCATTGTGTCTAGTGTCTGTGTAGTGTGTGTAGTGCTTGTGTATTATGTGTGCAGTGTGTCTAGTGTTTGTTCAGTATGTGTGCAGTGTGTCTAGTGTTTGTGTGTGCGCAGTGTGTCTGTTTGAGTAGTGTGTGTGCAGTGTGTCTAGTGTTTGTGTAGTGTGTGTGCAGAGTACATAGTGTTTGTGTAGTATGTGTGCAGTGTGTCTAGTGTTTGTTCAGTATGTGTGCAGTGTGTCTAGTGTTTGTGTAGTGTGTGTGCAGTGTGTCTAGTGTTTGTGTAGTATGTGTGCAGTGTGTCTAGTGTTTGTGTAGTGTGTGTGCAGTGTGTCTAGTGTTTGTGTAGTGTGTGTGCAGAGTACATAGTGCTTGTGTAGTGTGTGTGCAGTGTGTCTAGTGTTTGTGTAGTGTGTGTGCAGTGTGTCTAGTGCTTGTGTAGTATGTGTGCAGTGTGTCTAGTGTTTGTGCAGTATGTGTGCAGTGTGTCTAGTGTTTGTGTAGTGTGTGTGCAGTGTGTCTAGTTTAGTATGTGCGCAGTGTGTCTAGTATTTGTGTATTGTGTGTGCAGTATTTCTAGTGTTTGTGTAGTGTGTGTGCAGTGTGAGTAGTGCTTGTGTATTATGTGTGCAGTGTGTCTAGTGTTTGTGTAGAGTGTGTGCAGTGTGTCTAGTGTTTGTGTAGTGTGTGTGCAGTGTGTCTAGTGTTTGTGTTGTATGTGTGCAGTGTGTAGTGCTTGTTTAGTATGTGTGCAGTGTGTCTAGTGTTTGTACAGTATGTGTGCAGTGTGTCTAGTGTTTGTGTAGTGTGTGTGCAGTGTATCTAGTGTAGTATGTGTGCAGTGTGTGTCTAGTGTTTGTGTAGAGTGTGTGCAGTGTGTCTAGTGTTTTTGTAGTATGTGTGCATTGTGTCTAGTGTTTGTGTAGTGTGTGCAGTGTGTCTAGTGTTTGTGTAGTATGTGTGCAGTGTGCCTAGTGTTTGTGTAGTGTGTGTGCAGTGTGTATAGTGCTTGTGTAGTATGTTTGCATTGTGTCTAGTGTTTTTGTAGTATGTGTGCAGTGTATATAGTGTTTGTGCTGTACGTGTGCAGTGTGTCTAGTGTTTGTGTGTGTGCAGTGTGTCTAGTGTTTGTGTAGTGTGTGTGCAGTGTGTAGTGTTTGTGTAGTGTGTCTAGTGTTTGTGTGTGTGCAGTGTGTCTAGTGTTTGTGTAGTGTGTGTGCAGTGTGTCTAGTGTTTGTGTAGTGTGTGTGCAGTGTGTGTAATGCTTGTGTAGTATGTGTGCAGTGTGTCTAGTGTTTGTGTAGTGTGTGTGCAGTGTGTCTAGTGCTTGTGTAGTATGTGTGCAGTGTGTCTAGTGTTGTGCAGTATGTGTGCAGTGTTTCTAGTGTTTGTGTAGTATGTGTGCATTGTGTCTAGTGTCTGTGTAGTGTGTGTAGTGCTTGTGTATTATGTATGCAGTGTGTCTAGTGTTTGTTCAGTATGTGTGCAGTGTGTCTAGTGTTTGTGTGTGTGTGCAGTGTGTCTGTTTGTGTAGTGTGTGTGCAGTGTGTCTAGTGTTTGTGTAGTGTGTGTGCAGAGTACATAGTGCTTGTGTAGTATGTGTGCAGTGTGTCTAGCGTTTGTTCAGTATGTGTGCAGTGTGTCTAGTGTTTGTGTAGTGTGTGTGCAGTGTGTCTAGTGTTTGTGTAGTATGTGTGCAGTGTGTCTAGTGTTTGTGTAGTGTGTGTGCAGTGTGTCTAGTGTTTGTGTAGTGTGTGTGCAGAGTACATAGTGCTTGTGTAGTGTGTGTGCAGTGTGTCTAGTGTTTGTGTAGTGTGTGTGCAGTGTGTCTAGTGCTTGTGTAGTATGTGTGCAGTGTGTCTAGTGTTTGTATAGTGTGTGTGCAGTGTGTGTAGTGCTTGTGTAGTGTGTGTGCAGTGTGTCTAGTGTTGTGCAGTATGTGTGCAGTGTGTCTAGTGTTGTGCAGTATGTGTGCAGTGTGTCTAGTGTTTGTGTAGTGTGTGTGCAGTGTGTCTAGTGTTTGTTTAGTGTGTGTGCAGAGTACATAGTGCTTGTGTAGTGTGTGTGCAGTGTGTCTAGTGTTTGTGTAGTGTGTGTGCAGTGTGTCTAGTGCTTGTGTAGTATGTGTGCAGTGTGTCTAGTGTTTGTATAGTGTGTGTGTGTGCTGTGTGTGTAGTGCTTGTGTATTATGTGTGCAGTGTGTCTAGTGTTTGTGTAGAGTGTGTGCAGTGTGTCTAGTTTTTGCATGGTCTTGGATTGTAGTGTATGTATGTATAATATTCATGTTGTAATGTATGTGTGTGGTTTTTGTGTTTGAGTCTGTAGTGTTTTTGTGATGTGTGAAGTGTTTCTTCATTTACAGTGTTTGGCTGCATGTGTGTAGTGTGGGTGTATGTAGTAGAGATTTGCATACAGGCTTCGGACAAATGCAAATCCATTCACATTTTTCATATTCGTCGAGTCATTTGATACAGGAACAGCCGAATACATTATTGGACTAAACAGATGATAAATGTTTGCTTGACAAAATCAATTATTTTCTTTGTTCTTATATATATATATATATATATATATATATATATATATATATATATATATATATATATATATATATATATATATATATATATATATATATATATATATATATATATATATATATATATATATTTTCACTTAGGGCCCAATGTCCTAAATATCGTCAGGTCCACAGAGAAATCCTTAATTCTGTCTCACCAGTCTTGCAAAGCTCCTGCCGTGAAAATTTTTATTAGTGATGTTTAGCGCGGTCGCAATAACCTTTGACAGTATAGGGCGTTCTAAGGGTATGTCAGCTGTGCTAAACATTCTTTGGTTATTCAGTTTTTTCATGGATTTGTACTAACAGATCATGCTCTAATCATAGCGTGGCCCAGCGATATTGATAGAGCACGCTGTGCTATCATTAGAGCTCCACTTGTAATCTAGGCTGTTATATTTTAATAACACGTTAAGTAAACCAAACCGCTTGGTTGTTATAGATAATCATGCATACTAAAATTCGCAAAAACTCACACATTCTAATTAGTTAGAATTCTGTAAACTCATATTACACTCATATGCATATGATTACATAGATATATACCTATGACTTATATACTTATATTCATGTGTTATATATTATATGAATTAATAGAGTTTCTACTTTCACTTGTGAAAGCATCACATCATCACCCAATAACTTTTTTATGGTTCAAAGTTTTACATGTCTCTCTTCCGCTCAAATAGAAAAGAGCCCTATGTGTCAGATTTTGCTATGGGGATATAGAGGAAGTCATTCATTTAAGAATTGTATTGCTCACACCAGGGACCTAATGATCAAAAGCTTAAATGATTCTCCAGCACTGCAAGATCCCTATTGAAATTCTTAAAGCAGATTTTGCGATACTTCTCCAAGAGGGGTCCCCTGCATTTCTGTAGGTAAAGTAGAGCCAAGCCCAGTGAAATATAAAACTGCATGACATGACAGTTCTGCTGCATTTAAACTTTTTGCTTTGTATTTTATATTACTTTACACTTCAGATTGTTTTATTACATTTACACTTTGCACTTTGTATTTTGTATTTTCTATTGTATACAGCAGTGTATTTTAGATTGTGATTTTACAAATTTATGCTTTCACAGTTTCTTTGTAACTTTAACAAATTAGGATCATACTTTTGTGAATGTTTTACATTTTAGATTGCACTTTGCTTTTCTTTAATAAAATAAATCTGAAAAACTGGCAGTTTCAGTTTCTCAGATAGCTTCATTACATTCTATTGGCCAGATAATCAAACATTCTCTAGTTTGGAGAACAATTATAGTGCAGACTTCAAAGGGGCTGAACTCACTGAATTTTCTAACAAAAGGGGTGGGACCTGGAAGTCTCAGAGAGATGAAAGATGTCTTCCATTAAAAGTAATAAAGCTCTTTAGGATACAACATTTCACATGGGAGAAAGAAGATAACTGGAGAACACCTGGGGCTGACATAAAGGCTCAGTTTCCATCTATTACAAAAATGAAATGTTTTCACTACAATTTAACTTACTTTTGTCTATATTTTAGTATATATTACTTTTATGTTTGTTAAAATAAGTTTATAGTGAATTTTGAGCAAACTTCACCTGCATGCAGCTGGTGAGATAAATCAGTGAGATTAGTTTGTTTAAAATGATTACAATATTTTAAAAACATTGTGACAGAGTTTCAGACAAACCCAGAGAACCCCTCCGGTTCAGCCCAGGGAACTTCCCTGTCCTTCCTAGTTGCAGAAACTGTCAGTTTTAATTTACAATTGAGCAAATGCAAAGTGCAATGTAATTTGTAAAAGATACACAGGAATATACAAAGTATGATCCTATTTTTTTTTTAAATAACACAGAATCTTTCAAAACATATTCAGAATTTGGAAAATCACTGCTGGATCTAAATCTATAATTGAAATGAAATAATACTGAAAGGACCCAATCTGAAATGTAAAGTAATATAAAATACAAAGCATACAGTGTAATTGTAATAAGACTATCATATCATGCAGTGCTATATTGCACTGGGCTTATCTCTCCTTCACTTGCAGAAATCAGAGAGGTCTCAAAGTGTCTCAAAGTGTCTCACAGTGCTAGAGAGTTCAACCCTTTTTCTTTTGAGTCTGCACTACAATTTATTTCCAAGATGGATAATCCATTCATCATCAGTTCCTAGGACACCAATTATAACAAAATAATTTATTATAAGTTTACAGTCTATCTATCTATCTATCTATCTATCTATCTATCTATCTATCTATCTATCTATCTATCTATCTATCGATGGGTATATATGTGTGTATGTATGTATGTGTGTGTATATATATATATATATATATATATATATATATGTGTGTGTATATATATATTATATATATTATGTTATATGGGTAATTTGAATCTCACATATTAAGCATATTGAGGGTAGCCTTAAATCTAGTATCAAATGTTTATAATGCAGCATTCCACAAGTTTCTTTTGTATAAGTTGTAACATATGGTTCCAATATATGATCCTCTCTACAAATGGTTATATGGGCATATTCTGTTATGTGCTATAACAACATTCTTATTTCCTGTGGGCCCCTTATGCAGATGTGAAGTTAACTACGTTTTTTATATATTTCCTGTGACCTCATGTATGATGTATACATCACTATAAATTCTTTGTGTGTTCTTCAAATAAAGGGGACTTTTGTGAAAACACTCAGTTGCATGTGTGTGTGATTTCAGTGGTCACCCCAGGGCCCTGAAGAAAACATGTGCCGCACCCTTATCATCCAGAGCAGAGCTAAGGAACAAAAGAAGTAACCCTACAAAACTGGTGTCAGAAGTGGGATGAAACAGGGAACTCTCGGAAGGTAAGCTGAACAAAGAGTCCTTTTTTATTCTGACCTTTTTTCTCTTACCACGAGACCCCTTAAGTTTCATTTTACATAGGAATAGTTGGGAATATATATGTGAATCTTTGGTAGATTCTAATCAAATCTTTGATAGATTAAAAATAAAAAGAGGAATAATAGATTTCTTTGGTAGAAATCAGGTTAAATTAATTAATAATAATTAAGTCTTTGGTAGGCTAAATAAAAAGGGAATAATAGATTTCTTTGGTAGAAATCAGATTATATAAAGTCTGGCTGAAGGGTTAAACCACACATTTTCTTGCTGCTTGCTTTTGAAATATTGCTGTAGGCTAACATTGCTTTAAAGTTATAAGATAAATACTGCATTGTTTATATGAATTCTTATGCTGCTTGCTTTTAAATATGCTGTATGGCAAAATACTGTTTATTTGTATAAAGTGTTAAGGAAGTAAAATACTGCTTATTGTATATTGTATTAAGAAAGTAAACTGTTGTTAATATGTATTGCTGTTTCTAAATGTTAGTAAAAGGCTACATTTTTTCTGGTGAAGGGTGACCTTTGACCTAGAGATAATTAATGCCAGAAACTACTGAAAGGATCAGCATAGTGATATTTTTTTTCTTTCTCTTGTTGTAAACTTAAGCATTAAGCACAATAACTGGTAACGGAGTACAACCATTCTAGTTAATGTGGTTTTTGCAAAAAGATTCAATAATTAATTGCTCTTAAAGGTAAAGGTATTGTATTTTTTTTATTTTTATTATTTTTTATTATTTATTTATTTTTTTGTATTGTATTATATTTTGTTGTAAATGTTTTAAAAGATAAGTTAGGAGTTGAGAATGGGCAAATCCCAGTCTAAACAATTTCCATCACCTAAGCAAGGAGAAAAATTTAAAGATTATGTGGGAGAATATGGCAGAATGGACAGAAGCTATGAGAAGCTCTGATCCATTCCCCAGAGAGGGGATAATGATACATTTCATATGAATATGGTAAAAGGGTTGTGTCTAGGTGATGAAGAGGCATTTCCATGGTATAAAGGTGATCCAAGATGGAATATGGATTATATGAAAAAGGGTGGGGAAAATTGGCTGACTGTTGCTCCATACTGGCGATATATTGATATAGATGGGAATAAAAAGAAGGGTAAAAGTGAAAAGCAAAGACAGAAAGCATATTCACCCCCCCGCGCCATATAATGCCCCTCACCTACCTTTGCCATCATATAACAGACTATATCCTAGCCTCCCATCCCCTAGTGACATAGATCTAGAGACTATTGCTATTGCCTCTGCTCAGGTACCCCAGGAATGGACCTTGCCAAGACCTTCTGTAACTCCCCGATTAATGTTGAACCAGTAACACCTTCCTACCCCCCTACAATAACCCCACAATATAAAAGAGGGAATGAAGAAGTAGAGGAAGAGGAAGCAGCTGTACCAGAAGCTAGTATGCCATTTCTTACTGTGGGAGACCAATTAATTATTAAACCTTTGTCCCCGGGTGAATTAAGGGAAATTACTAAGGGAGCCCCAAACCCCCGTCAACATCCATCAGCTTGTATTATGTATTTAAAAAGAATGTTACAAGGACAAAACATGACACAGACAGATATAAGAATTATTATTGATGCACTTCTAGACTATGACCCTGAATCAGGTTGGGAGTGGGGTAATGTAAAGAGTATTAGTAAATTGAGTCGAGATCCAACAATTAACTATGCCCTAAACACACGTGAAGGACTTGATGAAATGTGGACAGAATTAAGTATAGAAATGCATAGAATATGGAAGGATAAACAAAGTATGTCAATTGCACTAGCGTGCAAACAGAATACAAAGGAAACAGTAGTAGAATTTGTTAAGCGTTTTTATAAATGCTGGAAGGAAGAGGCTGGAATGGAATCAGGAGATGCAATGGGCTCTCTGAAGGTCCAGACTTGCATTAGTAATATGCAACCTCAGCTTTCTTTGTTGGTGAAACAACTTGTCTCTGATTGGCCAGAGTTGACTCCAGCAGAATTCTTGAAAAGAATTCATGAAAAAGAAGGGGCAGGTTGTTTTGACATCAGGAAATTAGAGGGAAAAAATGCTGCTTTTTATCAAAAGCAGAGTTTACAACATTGCGATCCATTCCAGGCCAGGGAAAGGGATAATACAGGGAGTAATAGAATGTATGTGAGAGGTAGAGGGAGAGCTAGAGTAAGAGCTAGAGGGAATTATACATCAAACAGAACACATTGTTTTAACTGTGGGGAACAGGGACATTGGAAAAATGAATGCCCAAAACCCCCTAATAATTCTGGCCCCCCTTACAATCCCCGACAGTATAACAGACAGCCTTACATAGCCCCTGCACCCATGGAGGCACCCAAACACAACATACAATGGCCATAGGGGTGCCTAGAAGGTAGCACTCCAATTTTTCCAGTGGTGTCAACAAGTTATCATGAGCAACCATACTTAGTCCTAGAAGTAGAGGGAGAACCCCTACCATTTCTAGTAGACACAGGAGCTACATGCTCTGCCTTATGCTCAGATATGTATGATGGCATTAATGAAAAATCTGAACCTTCTTTAGGGATTAATGGAGTGCTGACTCAGACTCACATCACACTGCCACTTGAAGTTAGGGTACCTTGTACTGGCCAACAACTTTTGCACCATTTCGTATTATAACTGGGTGTCCCCTTAACCTTTTGGGTCGTGATCTTATGGGTCCCCTTGGTTTGAAAGTAGCTGTCACTAGACAGGGTGGGTTAGACGTGAGTCTAGGGTCCACTAACCTGTGTTTTTTTAATGACATATTGATAGATGTCCCATCCTCTGTATGGGCATCTTCAAAACTTGACGTTGGTTTAGTTCAGTGTACCCCATATAAAGCCAGATTAAAACCTAATACTACTCCAGTGTTTATTAAACAATATCCATTGTCTAGAGAAAAGAAAGAAGGGATAAGACCCATGATAGAGGAATTCCTTAAACAAGGAATCCTCCGTCCAGTAGTTTCTCCCTATAATACCCCCTTAAATCCGATCCCAAAGAAAGACAATGAATATAGGTTAGTACAAGACCTAAGGGCAATTAATGAAATAGTAATCCCAATTGCCCCAATAGTCCCAGATGTTACAACCTTACTCACAGCCATTCCACATGACACCTGTATATTTACTGTCATTGATTTAGCTAACGCATTTTTTTCAGTTCAATTGGACCCTGAGACACAGCTACTTATGGTTTTTTATTATGATGGGCGTCAGCTTACCTGGACACGCCTCCCTTTAAGGCTATGTGACCTCACCTGCGGTCTACTCGCTGGTGCTCCAACGTACCTTGCGGTCATGGACTCCCAGCCAAGGTTCCGTCCTCCTTCAGTACGTCGCTGACCTACTGTTGTGTAGTCCTAACCAGGAGGCAAATACAGTAGATACAATAAGTCTGTTAAAACACCTTGCTGCTGAAGGTCATAAAATAGCAAAACATAAGCTACAAGTAGGAGTGACAAAAGTGGATTACCTTGGTTTTGTGCTTTCCCAAGGCCACCGGTCCATTAGTCCCAAACAAATCCAAGCGATTCAACAGATCCCAAAGCCAGTTACTAGAAAGGACATGCTCACCTTTCTAGGTATGATTAATTATTGCAGACAATGGATTCCTGAGTGCTCCCATCATGATTCCATTCTAAGGCAAGCCACAAAAGGGGATAGCCCTGAACATATACAATGGACCACAGACATGACTAAATCCTACATAGCTCTGAAGACTAGCATTATTAGTGCCCCTGCTTTAGGACTACCTGATTATTGTAAACCATTTCACTTGTATGCGAGGGACAATTGTAAAACCATGGCTGCTGTCTGTGCCAAAGAGCATGGTGGAGGCAATATGCGTCCCGTAGCTTTCTTTTCAAAAGTAGTTCCAATACCGGTACAAGGGATGCCGGCGTGTCTCCGAGCATTGGCGGCTTGCACCATGGCTGTAGAGATGGTTGAAACAATCACATTAGGCCATCCAATAGTACTACACACTAGTCACCAAGTTTTACATCTTGTAAAAAATGTCACTACCCAACACATGACTTCTCAAAGACTTTCTGGTTATGAATGTATATTACTGAATAATACAAATCTGACTATTAAATATAGTAGTGTATCCTCAGGGCCAACTC